>NW_020798744.1:89305-230523 GCF_003344945.1 Aspergillus welwitschiae | reverse complement strand
AAACCCTAAAACCCTAAACCCTAAAACCCTAAAACCCTAAAACCCTAAAACCCTAATAAAACCCTAAAACCCTAATAATAATAATAAAAGTCTACCAGTACTTAAGCTGTTTAATCTAGTATAATTACTTAGACTTTTAAATATTTTTCTAATTTAGTAACTACTAATTGCTGTTCTGGCTAATTGGACTTATCTTATTTAAATAATTTTCTTGGAAATCTTAATCTTTTAATTTTTGTGGTATAATATGCCATATACTGGTCATCGTAATATGCTAGCCAATGCATGAACTCGTAGTATGGGTGTCGTCGGTACTCTATATATAAATAATTTAAATTATAATATAGATAATATTTCTATTTAAATTTAATTATATTTAGTACTTCGGGTCTGTACCCTGCGATATATTTTTAATTATAATATATAATATATATATTAGTATAGTATACAATCTAAGAAAGCTCATCGTGTCTCTTATATCTAGAATTTTTTTTAAAATATATATATATATATTCTGGATTATTATATTATAAATGTACTCCGAACACTTCCCTTTTCTGGTTAACTGTGTATAACTGTTAGTAATAATTCTTATTATCATATCTGCAGTAATCATATATTCTTGGATAAATGGAGTATCTTGCTAGATATTTTTTTTATATTTTATTTCATATCTTTTAATATCTGAGATTCTAATATAAGCAGTACTGCATAAGTTTCTTTAGTTTAATATAGAATTATACTGAATTCATTCAGTATTCTATAATAATTCTGTTTAATTAATATATAATATTATTTTTATCTAGTTCCTGGTTTTCTTTATTACTGTCTTATTATATCAGACAGTCTTTGCTTTTTTCTAATAAAAATTTTTTCAAAATATCTGATATATTAATAAGTCTCTTCTTGCTGGATTTAAAACTTTCTATTTAAGTATTATACTCTTTATCCAGAAGATTAAATTTATTCCAGATTATACTAGAATATTTATTTTCTAAAGCTAGCTTATTACTGTTAACCTCTGCTAATTAATTAAATAATTTATAGAATTGGTAGACCTTATTCTAAGCCTCTTATTATTCTAGTAGTATTATTAGCTTATTTATTATAGCCTGTTATTTTAACCAGTCTTAATATATTCTACTTACTAGTACTAGCAGTTATTTTTATTATATAGCTCATAGCTTCTTACTATCTTATAATAATATTATAGATTCCATCCAGACTCCTGCTGGTTTAATATTAATATCATAAGTTTTTTTAGTCTTTTTATTTAATTCTAATTAACCTTCATTTATTATCTTTAGCTGTTTCTGAGGCTGTTATTATTATTATTTATAATTCTTTAACTAATAACCTGCTTTACTGCAGCTGAAGCATAAGTAGTTTTTTTTATATTTTTTAAGTTTCTTTTTAAATACTCTATTTTACCAGGTCTGATGCTGCGTTGCATCCAGCTCCATTAGTTTTAATCTATAAGAATCTTTATATTCTAAACTTTTAGACTATACTAGTTATTTATCATTAGCTTGGTAATTTTATTAGTTATTTTAATAAGATATAAATTTACTGATTTATCAGTTCTTTTTCTATTTTATATTATACTCATATAATTTATTATTGATCTTGACTGCTGCTATAATTATTTATTATAGTATTTCTGATTATTTTTACTAAATAAGTTTTTCTTAGATCTCTATCTTAAGTTCTTTCTTAAATTATATAATGTAGACATCCTCGTTCTAGTCCAGATAACTGATAACTTGTAAGAATTCAGAGGTATACTTAAATATTAATCCAGTCTACTTAAATTACCATAGCTTCTGTTTAGTATTGCATGCTGTGTTAATATCTCTAAATATTTATTCAAGACATTTCTTGAATCTGGTATAACTAATAAAAATTTTCTTAATATTATTGTTCTGTTCGCCTACCAGTTTTTCCTGGTAATCGCGGATGTATGGTTCAAACTAATTAAATACTATTCCGGTTAAATAAATAAATGTGAAGAAGATCTTATTAACCTCATTTCTAAACTTTTTTTTATTTATATTAAGATATAAGTCTAACTGAGTTAAGAAAGCTCTAAGTCTTAACTAGTTATTATTAAATAATTTTAGTAGTCAGACTTTAATAAATTTAATTATTAAATAATTTTTAAGTAATTAATTTCTCTGTTTTAAGACAGTGATACTTTCTTGCAACTAATTAATTATGTTTATTAATTTTTATATTATTAGGTCTTGTTACTGTTCTTTTTCTTGGGCACTGGAACCCTGCTACAGAGTTCATAGCGAGCTTAAGATAATTAATATAATAGATAGTTATAATAATAAATACTTATATTAATTAATATTTAATATATTAAATTTTAGAATCACTTTTCTATCCCAGTTAGCTTAGCCCCGTTGGTACACGTACCACCGAACTATGTTGAGGTAGTATTAACTGATGACTATCTGAGAGATAACTAGATCGTGGATAAGAGAAGAGAAGTAAAACTGAATAATACTATGCAGTTATTTATAAATAAATACAGACAAGCGTTCTGTAGTTAAGCTTCTAAATATATAATTACTTAAAGACAGTTATATTAAGTACAAAGAATAGAATTAATTAAATATATAAGAGAGTATTCTTATATATCCTATCCTCCGTATACTATGTTATATACCATCGGGTCTGCCGTATACCAGTATAGTAGTTGTAGACCATGATAGTATATCGTATATCATATGTTCGTCCATATACCATAGTCACGTGGTGCGAGGCTGTTCCGGGCGTCGTATTGGCAATCCGCGATTGTACTAAATAACAGTTTGGTTTTGCCCGAGCGCTGCCCTTATCGGCGCTTTCTGCCTGGCGAGTCCGCCTTGCTAGTAGGTTAACTAGCAGGGGTCCGTAACAATTACCACGATTCTTAAGGAACTTTTAATATTTTTATAAATAATTGTTTAATTTATTTTTTAGTTTTTTAAATCTCTTAAATTATTTTTTCTTTATTACATTGAAGTTTATTCTACTTAAAATTATTATAAAAATATTTCTTATATTTACGGTCGCGACGAGTGCAGGCTGCATAATTTTAATTTCTAAAATTTATAAAATAAAAAAAACTGTGGAAATTATATTAAGTATAAGAGAATTTAATCTAAATATTATTATAAATAATCCAGTCAGTTTAATAGCAATGTTTTTTATAGTAATTATATAAAAGCATGATGATCCATTCTGGAAAAAGAGAAACTAAAGAATTCAGTTACTATATATAAATAAATATATATTTTTATATTTCTTAAAAATAAGAAATTTTAAAGAAGGAGAAATAATATTATAAACTTCTATTAGTTAATTTACTAATAAGATAGACTTACCAGGTAGAAAATACTAATAAAAATAATACTTAGATAAAATTAAATTATTATTTAATATAATTATAGATTATTAATATAATATTCAGAACAGCCTCGTACCATGTAATTACAGTATATCAACTAATATATAGTATATGATATACTATTATAATCTATAATTATTATACTGGTATACGGTAGACCCGATGGTATATAATATAATATACAGAGAATAAAATATATAAGAATATTTTTTTATATATTTAGTTAGTTCTATTCTTCGTGCTTAATACTATTATTTTTAAGTAATTATATATTTAGAAGCTTAGCTACAGAATACTTGTCTGTATTTATTTATAAATAATTATATAATATTATTCAGTTTTACTTTTTTTTTTATTTATAATTTAAATTATCTCTCAGATAGTCATCAGTCGATACCACCTCGACGTAGTTCGGCGGTACGTATACCAACGGGGCTAAGCTAACAGGGACAGGGAAGCGATCCTAGGGTTTTTGATATAAATTTATGTTTTAATCTGGTATCTGCTGCAGAGATGGCTGGTTCTGAAATAATAAATTTATTATAATTTTTATTCTAATAGTTTTTACTATATATTCAGAACTGGTTTTTAGAAGTATTCTTTTTAGAGATTATAATAATTAGTAATATAATCTAGAGATATTCTAAAGATACTACTTATTCTAAGATAACAGATGCTTTCAGTATCTCTTATATAATCTTCAGTATAGGAAAAGTCTGAATAGACTGGAGATAAAATAAATATTAATTAAATATTAGCTAATATTATATATCTAAAATAATTATATAAAATACTGCTGTAGATATCTGTTAATTTTTATTATCAAGAATTTATAATATTATACAGCTCACGCAACCGCGATGATAATATTATAAGAATAAAATTATTTAAAGAACAAGAAATACATCAGAATATTAAATAAACTTATAATAATTTATAATATATAAACAAACAGCTGTTGTCAGAATCTATGATTTTATTTATACTAAAATATATTTATTAATACAGATATATATTTGTGTCTCTTATTCTATACTATATATTTTCTTGATAAATTTTTATATTATTACTAATTTTTCTTCCAGCTGATTATATTATTTCTAATATCTGCTGGTCTTTTATATTTTTTTATTTAATTTATAATTATTAATAAATTATTTATAGAAGTTTTTTGCAGTATAACTATAATCTTATTTTTTATAAAAAAAACAGCTGCTATATTTTTAATAATTAAAATAGATACTACTGCTACTGTAAGAACAAAATGAATATAATTGTATAAAAAAAACTTTTATTAGATATAATATAACACAAAAATAAAGATAAGTTAGATAACTGATATAATTTTTAAATAACAGTTTTATTCTAAGTCCCGGTTCAACTGTGTTATTCCTGAATTTAAGATATATATCTTTAATCTGGAATATAAAAAGATTAATATTAATGACTTTTTTTTAATATTTATCTTATTTTTTTTAAGTACGAGCAGCTGTTCTTTAAGACTCTTGAAACTGTCTGTATCTATATTAATAAAAAAGATTTCTATCTTTATATTTATATATATCTCTTTTATATTATCTGTATCAATAAAATATTATCTTATATTAATACTGATTATCTTCAGACTGATATATATAGTATCTTCAGTAAATCTTAGAATATTATTACTAATATAAATATTGGCTAGATTATTTTGTTTATCTATATTTATAATACTAATCATGCTGCTGTTATTGAGACTCTCTACTATTTTATATATAAATTTCTCAATTATTAAAAAATCATTATTTTTAAATACTAAAATCTTTTTTTATCTGCTGTAAGGACTACGTCCAACTCCACCAGAAGAATAAATTTAAGTAGAACAGAATTTATAATATATATTTTATACTGATATATTTTAGTTAAAAATATATAATAACTTTTTTTTATTAATATACTAAGATTTTATTATTTGAGGGCCGTGGCAGGTCTTTTATATTTAATAGAAGATTATTATAATAATATATATATTTATTAATCTGTTTTTAAAAATCTTATACTTCTTTATTAGTTTATTTTTGATATAGTTTCCGGTCTGCCGGTAGGTATTATTATAGTAAAATAATATCTGGAATTTCTTAGTTATTAATATAATCTCATCCATCTACTGCTCGATGAGATGGAGTAGAATAATAATAATTATAAAATAATTTTTTAAAGAATCTGATTTATTTCTCTCAGCTGCAGTAAGTTTATATTTAAATTTATTTAATTATTATATTATATCAGCTGTAAAAGTCTTCTGCACATTTCTGGAAGAATATTTACATATAAGAAAAATATAATAGTCTTTTATATTCTTCTAATATTAATGATATCTGTAATAATCACTTCATACAGTAAATTAAGTTATATAATCTTGATAATATAATTAATATATACAGATTACTAGAATTTCAGTTCCTGATTATATAGCTTTTTTTTATACAGAGATTTATTAGATTTTTAATATGCAGGTTCCTGCAGGTCTTCTTATAAATAGTAAATTAATATTTTTAATATTTTTTATATACCAAGATTCTTTTATAATTCTTTAATATTAATTATATAAGTAGATTATTTAAATCTATATTATTATTAAAAGACCATTGCAGATTTTCTACAGCTTAGTATATATTTAATTCAAATATATAATTATTAAATATTTTTTAAATATCTATTTCTTTCTTTATATACTTAAATTTTTTTTACTATAATTTTATTAATCTTACCAGTTTTAATACTTTCAGCAGTTTCAGTATTTTTATTATTTTTAATATTTTCAATAGTTGTGATTATCTTCTCTGTCTGAGCTATAATTTAAGACTTTAATAATTATAAACCAGTTTCTATACAGACATAGATCTAAAATAGATTTTTAAAATTAAATATCTTTGACTGATATTTAGAAATCAGTTTTTATCAGTTATTTAATAGTTTATACTTCTAGACTAGGATTTGTGGTTGCTGTATTTCTAACAGATCTAAAAACTTATTATTAATTATATCTGTAAATAATAACAGTAATAATACTAAGGATTCCCTATCTGATATTAATTTTAAAATCTTTTTTATATCTGATTTATTCTTAGCTGTAGAATCAGTCTCTGTTTTAGCTGCTTATTATATTCTAATTTTATATATTTTAGTAGATTATAATTCTATTATTTTTTAATTACTGGAATCAGCTGTAAAAATCTTTTATAAAATATTTCTGAATTCTTATTTAGTAGAATTATTCTGAAAATAGTTCTATTATTACTTAGTTTATTAATCTGCAATGGATTATATATCTGTATTAAAATATTCTTTAAAATTTATATTATTATATTTATAATATTTTTAGAAAGATTTTTTTAATAAAACACTTCTACCAGTCTCTGTATATTTTCTAATCTTATATTATACAGAAAATAAACAAGATATTCATTCAAATTTTATTCTGTTTTATTAATATATTAATAACTGTATTTAGCAATATTTTATATTTCTTTTTTAATTATAAGTTCTTGGATCCGGGCAAGCCCGGTTCCGTATTTTTAATTAACAGTCAGATCTTTTACTAGATAATTCTAAAATTTGAGTTAATAAAATTTAATTAGGTCAGAAAGTAACCACTTTCTCTAATTATGTTTAAAATTAAATTTCAGTAATTTTTATAATCTCTTTTTAACTTTTTTAATCAGTTTCTGTGCGGCTGTCATCTCTACTATATTATTATTTATTAGAAATGATTTTATGCTGCTTTTATTATTTATTTTTTTTATATTAATATTATCTTCTTGTATTATCTGCAAAAGTCTTCCAGTTTATCTCTGATTTAATTAATTATTACTTTAATTATTATACTTTAATTAGAGAAGGAGAAGAATGGAAAAATAGAAATAAAAAAAATAAAAATAGGAAAATAAAATAAGCGAGGAAAAAAGAAAGAGAAAAAAATAAAAATGTAATATAAAAAAAAAGAATAAGAAAGTAAGAAGAGAGAAAGATATAATATATATAAAAAAAAATAAAATAACAGTAAATTAGCAGTAAAATACTAGTAAATAATTTATAGAGAACTCACTCAATATAAAAGAGAAATAATGATATAATTCTTTGTAAATAAATTAGAGATAGAATAGTAATAGACTTTTAATAGTAGTTAATAACTATAAAATGAGCTTCAAACAGTTAATCTCTTGTTATTTTCTTGAATATAGTTTTAAAGTAATATTCAAATACTGGTATAACTATTATATACAGTATAACAGAATGCTTATGATTTATTTTAGTCAGCAACCATTAGGAACTGTTATGCAACTGGCCACAACTCCCGGCAACTTACACCAGCGGCCTACTATGTTGTCCCGTTGTGGAGATTTCCCTACTAGATTATTCTGAGAAATTATGTTTATAGAACTTATTAAACATCTTATCTGACTAAATCCGGAATACTGTTATTTGTATTAAAGTTAATAATTAAATAAAATAAAAAATTGAAAAATTTTAATTAATTATTTATATTACAACTGCCTGTAATACAGAGCTAAATAATTTATATTAAATAAAATAAATTATATATAATATTTTACTGGAAATTTTAAGAATAGTTTTTTTAATTATAAGATTATTATATAAAGAATTCTATCTATTCTAGTTCTTCTAAATAACTGTTATAATAGTTTACTATAACTAAGATTAATAAATTTATATTTAAATTATAAAGATAATAATATTTTGCTAGCTGAGAATAGCTAATTCTAATAAAAAATATAAAAAAATAAGCAGTATTCACTATTCAGAGGCATATAACTAGATTATATAATATAATTCTATTTATTTTATTTTATTTATTTATTTTTATTATTTATATATATTTTCTTATACTTCCTTCTTTTCCTTCTCATGTTCGATATTCCAGTCTAGATACACTAAATAAGACATATTTAATTGGCTCTCATAATACTCGTCTGTATTTACTTAGAAATAAATTATATAATATTATTTAGTATTATTTTTCTGTTTTTATCTATGACCAAGTTATCTTTCAGATAGTCATCAGTCAATACCTTCTTGACATAGTTCGACGATACGTATAGCAACAGGACTAAGCTAACAGGGACAGAGAAGTGATCCTAGGGTTTAACACGTGGCTGATTCCTTATCTAGTCAACAGGTCTTCTATCCTGACAAGTAGATCCTATTATAATACATTAATATTATATAGGTTTGTCATGGTTAGGATGATTATTGATACCGTGATTTGATCTAATACAAAACTACATCACGTTTATTGGCCACGTCACACGTGCTACCGAACGCCGCTCGCCATCACAGTGTGAATAGGTTCCAATTGTAGAATATGACTGCTCAATTGTAAGGAAAGCACCTCTGATCAGTCTAGAAAGCAAGGAAATAAATACATGGGAAATGATTATATTTATTTGAACCCTTTGGGAGTTTTCTTGAAACAGGTTAGCTTCTCCATATTGCTATTCGGGCACCCAGAGACCTCTTGTGACGAAGATACCCTTCCCTGTTTTATAATATGATCCTTGTTATCATCATCATACCTTGGGCAGCAAGCTGCACAACATGAAATATCTATATGTGTATGTATAAGTCAATGACAGAACAGGATCTCATAACATGAAAGCTGGTCATACCATTTTGGTTTCTCTCTAGTTGGTGTACTAGGTTGCCCATCTCCCGGCAAAGTTGTGTAATGGCTGTAGACACTAGCTCAACATTGTTAGACTTTGAATGCTCAGTATAAGGATGGCATAGAGCTAATATACTCTGTGAGACCGCCTGAATGCTGGCTGCCTCTAGCTGTGGATTAAGAGTGCCGTATGCTCTCTGAGGGGGGCCGACACTCCCGTGGCTTTCTGTCTGCTGTGGCCCTATAATATCAAGTTTTATTTTAGAAGGTTTGTTTGCAGGAAAAATTAAACTGACCTCTGTTCATGACATCAGTAGCTTTCTCGGCTTTCTCCATTTCCCTGCCCGGAATATATCGAAGAAACTCCTTAGCATACGCAGCAGCAGCAGCGGCGGCATACCGTTGCCATCGATCATTTTTGTGGGAGTCTCCGTAGTCACAAATGCCTCTTATCACCAGACACGGAAAGTCGTTCATTAAGCCAGCAGCTTCCATCTCAAAGCACAAGCAGTCTTCTAGCTGCAGCTGCTCGACTATCCAGTCCCTAAAAACCCCGTCTTTCATAAGTATGTCACCAGATGCAATGGTCCCGTAGTGAATTTTTGGTGCGGTAGACCGTCGTGGACTTCGTCGGATTGCTTGATAAGCCTTGTCGCATCTACTGCAATCAGTGCCCCCAAGATGCCTATCAGTGGAATTGAACAGCTTGTCGTTTTCTGTCCCTTGATAAAGATACTGGTCCATCTCGGGATATTGACTCCCTATTTCCCCGAGAAAGGAAGCAACAAGTGAACGTCCAGGAAGCTCATGCTCAGCCTGTAATTTGCCTAACGTGTTTAGGAGAGCGGCTGGTGGCTTGTTAAGAAAACCTTTGCGTTCCAAATGGTTTTCTTTTGCTTTTACCAGGTTGTACTGGATCACACCACCGTTAGTTCCACTTGGTTGGCTCACAACCACGTCGCCAAGTCGGATATCACGGTCTTTTTCTGGCCTAGCAATACCAGCTCCAATTGCAACAAGAAGACCAATCTTGATTTTGGGAAAAGACAATAGCATGCTTTGCGCTGTGACAGCAGCTGGCACGATCCCATATAACCCAGGTTGAAGAGAAGCAATAACCACATTGTGCTCCCCAATGCGACCCCAGGAATAAGAATTCTTGTCATCTGTGCGTTGCTCGAAGTTGGCTGGTGTTCCATGCTCCTCGTCAAGCATGAGGAGTGCTGCTGTCCTCTCGAGGTAAAGAGCAGCAATCCAGCCAACATGGTACAGATCAGGGCTTTCCAACTTCTTCATAGTGGGGTTCATGGTGATGCGTATTCATGAAAAGTCTACCTAGGGACTTTTTGACTGTTTTCGTAAGGCTCTTAAGTATTGGCCTCTGGACTCCAAAGTCAAAAGACTAAACCTTACCACAGGAGACTATAATATAAATTAATATTGATGCTCCCCAGAAGACATTCTTCGGACTGAAGTTTTGAATGCTGAATTGCTCTGTAATAAACACAGCTCAATAGGGTCAGAGAATCTTACTGTCTGGTCTTTGGTTCATGCAGGGCCCTTCCAGAAAACCTTCATCTTTCATTCAATGATATGGTTCACCTCACTGATGAAAGATGCCTGACAGATCAGTGACTCTTTAATAAGTTTCTTCAGCAGAACTTCGTAGTGTGACGATCCATGATTGAATTGAAGGTTTGATTGACGGATAGATGATGTAAACATTTCATGGCTCATGTGAGACACGAGCCTGATATGTAACAGTAATCTTTACATATTAATCTAGGCCTTTCCATTTTGCAAACGTTATTGTCATTCCTGCAAACCTTCGCGTCATGCACTGAGTCCACCCTGGTAGGACGACAAGGGTGGTGTGATGAGAGTCTATAGCTCGAATAATAATACTAAACATCACTATCACACGGGAGCCGGATGATGTAAGTCAATAGTCTGTGGACTAAACTCAACTTTCATGTTCACAAAGCTGAGTGGCAATATCTAGGCGTCGATCAATGAAACTAGACTAGGACCCAGACACGGTCAAATAGAGATAAGGTTCATACAAAAATATGTTTCACATCAACCCCGCAACATACCCAGCAGACTAGAAAAAGCTTAAAAAACGGATATTACCCATGGTAGGATTGAAAGCATGTTGAGAGTGGTATAGCCAAATTTTAGGTCAACCCTTGTGGGTTGTATAGCTAGTTAAAAAGTTCTACTTACTCAGTTAAGAGTTATTTTCGTATCTTGAGTTCAGTATCACATGTTACTCGTCTATTGAGTACCACCCAGAGATTCTTATTCTTCGCTTGACGTAGACATCATATTGTACCAGAGTCATCCTTCTGAGCCGTATCAATTGGCGGACAATCCGGATTTCGCACGATGGCTCATGGCCGATTGGGACAGATATATAAGAAAGCCAAGTTTTTGGTCTACTAGAGCACTACTTAAAGCAATATATCGCATACTATATGATTACTTTGCAAGGTATTCTGGCAATCTCGCTTCTGAGATATATATCATTTCTAAAAGGCTCTTCTACATTTAGTGATACATACATTTGATTATTTCCTATTACCGATTCCCTTTCTAACTTCATCGTGTATAAAAGTCTACTATATTTATTATGGATAAAAATTCGTTCAATGTTCTTCACTTTGGTAGGTCTTGATAGCCACCTAAAGACTGCTATTCTTACTGATAATTAGTTAGGTTCAGGAGTTTGGAGATTAAGCCAAACAAATTCTCTTAGTCTGAATGTGGGCCCCTCTTCCATAGTTGATGAATTTAAGGCTGAGGGACGAAGAATCCCTTGCTGCATGGCAAATGCTACGTGTAAGGCAGCCCATTGCTAGTCCTCGAGTATGCAGTTGGTTCACAAGAATCATAATAAATAGGTTTCTTGAGACAACGAATTGGTCGAGATGGAGAACTGAACGCGAGGATATCTTGAAATCCTTAGGTATTCCATGTTTCCTTAGTACTGATACATGCAAAGATATGAATGGCTATTTTGGTTGCAGCCCAAATCAGTCTGAAACGGGAAGACTTGAAAGCTATAGTAAGTTTTTCCAAATCAGCTTATGAGACCATATCTAAACTGCATTTAGGCACATGGTTTCAGTTCTATGTGAAGATGGTCCTTACGGAGAGGGAGATGAAGCAAAGACGTTATGGAAAGGACTATTTATGGTATGAGATGAGGTTCTTTAGCATGTGGAGATCTTCAGGTCAACATGTCGTGCTATGTGTTGGCACTCCGGAAAGGCTAGAGGCCATGCTTGAAGCTATGCTGCGAGAGGATCCTCCTGACCTTACTCATCCATTAACCTTGCACATATGTTTGATTTCGCAAATAATAAGATTATATGATCAATCAGTGTGGCGTTCTCGAGAACCAATCCGCAAATTTGAGGAGGTATGTAATTCTATTGCGCTATATTGATTTGAAACAACTGATCAATCCCATATAGAGCAGAACAGTGTCTGGATTCAATTTCGAGAAATTGCATGATTTATCCAGACACACAATCCATATCATGGAAGTTCTTTCAGTAGCAACTGAAACTGTGAAGAGGATTACGCAGCAGCACGAATTTGCCCACTCCTGCTCTGATTCAACAGCGAAGGAGAGTTACCAAAACCAGGCACGAGAGTATCTATCCTTTCAAGTCCAACTTCTAAAGAGCCTTCACCTACGCTCAATCTCCAACCATGAGAGGCTTAAAGCAGAGATTACACTGGTAATTTAACACAGCCCCATCATTTCTTTGCTTTTGATAGTTGAAGCTGATGGCTGTAGGCATACCACTTGATCACTCGGCAGGATAATAGAGTAATGAAGTCAATCGCACTTCTTACTATGATATTTCTGCCAGCGACATTCGTCTCTGTATGTCTGGTCTTATATATAAATCTTCTGAGGTGCTTATAATTTTGGCAGGCATTCTTTAGTACAACGTTCTTCAAATTCGGCGACAGGGAATGGGGGGTATCAGAGCAACTCTGGGTATATTGGGCCGTTGTGGGTCCGGCCACAATCCTAGTACCGACTTTATGGTACCTCTGGCTATCATACTCGGCAAGACCTTTATCTGTGCCATATTCATATGAGACAGTGCCTTGGCAAAGAAGGCCTACTCCGCGAAGCGAAGTGTGAGCCAGTCCTCTGCAGTAATGGGAGAATGGTGAGAGGCGGAAAATACACCCCAAGAGGCACAGTAGAGACAGGAAGATAGGAAAAAGAGTAAATTTATAAACTCTTAACTAATGTAGTAAATCCTTCAAACAGGGTTACACTCCTTTAGATCAATTTGGCATGTATCCAACATAACAGCAGCGAGCCTGCTGATAAGCCATACCCGGGGTCGGTCAGTGTCTCGTAAGCGCCAAAGATGTGGGGCTGATGACTCTGCTATTGGAACCACTATGCTTCGAGTGACGAAAGAGAGAACTAGATTTAGCCAGTGCATCTTCAAGCAGCGGAGTTGGTGACTACTCACTAAACCAACGACCCACTCTAAATAGACAGACCACCGCGAGTGGTGGTGCACTAAGCGGTCTTCGTGCAGATACTACGAACTCCAACATTTGCAGTATAGATCTTTCATCATCCTCCTCGTCGCAACTTTACCTAGGCGTTGTATTAAAATGTTGATTGTATGAGGAATATAAGTCACACGGCATGTTTGAAGTGTCTGTACAGCATCACGTAATCGTGCTCCTGGTTGAGCTAGTTCCGCATTAGCGATTCCTACCAAGTGGGATGTTCCTTCAGCCTTCTCTTCCATGGTCCGGAATATCTCTTCTGCTACTGGTTTCAGTTAATGATCTTCCCGTTAAGGTCACGGGCTCTCCTGGATCATTAACAGATCATATTTCACCACTAGGTCTTTGCACCTGAACAGGTCTCCGAAGAGTCATTCCCGGCTGTATATTGATAATTTTCAAAATCGACATAGCCACATGAGCATGTGACGATCCATGAAACTGCATCTGGGCGGCATCAGTGCTGGACTCATCTCAATCAGTATTAAAGACAAAACAACGGTCGGAGACCGATCTAGGTTCTGATACAGCCCGGCTGTACCGTGAACTTTAAACCTTCGTATAATCAGTGGAGTCACGCGGCGGGTCGCATATGCTACAAATCAAAATGTGGTCAAGCTATTACTGTATCTTATAATATTAAATCTTAATCAGATTAGGCGAGTGACGCGGCGGGTCTTATATGCTACAAATCAAGTTTCAATCCAGATATTGCTATCCCCAACCTCAAATTTACCCAGCCTTAATAATAATAATACTATAGGGTCGGATCTACAACGTCACGGTTCCCATGACAAGCTTATATAGATCATCTATATTATAAGTATATGGCTAGATATACAGTTGTCAGCAGCAGTTGGGTTCTAGGCTCAGGCCTAATAGTCTATTTTCTTTTCCTATTTTCTTATATTAAATATATATTGCCATAATTGGCCATCGGATTCTATCAAGCAGAGTTCTTGAAAATGGTATTTCATTAGCTATAAATCACGATACGAAATCTGAGCCAAATTTACTTCTGGATTCCTATATGTTTATCATAAAATTTTTAAGAATAAGATATCTGCGTACGCTCCTTTTGTTGGCTATGAAACAGTTGGACAGAAAAGAGTCATAGCCTGGCAAGAGTTTCCAGGTAGGTAATTCGGCATATGTGGATACAGAGATTACTCAAATCGCCTCCTGGTTTGCAAGATACTTTTCTTTCGTGCACTGAATGGCAATCGTGATTGGTGACAGGGTACTCTCAACCCTGGTCCGCACGATAAAACACCGCGTGATCATTTCTGTTATTAGTGTCAATATGTTGACAACAGCAGCAAGGAACAGTATCCTTGTAACCAACAGCTGGAAAGCATAGAATTACAGGATCTGGACTAGACCTCCTAGAAGACAGAATTACTACAGGTAGAGACAGCGGCCTCTACAATGGGTCCATATAACGCTGATTTCTAGACCTTCGGGTACAAAACCGATGGGTCCGTAAAAGTTTGTTATGTTGTTCTTGATCTCCACTGAGTGCCTCGTATGTATATTATGGCACGAGATCGACAAATTATACAATTAGAGTTATGTCAACCATAAATGATCCACAGAGAAGCCAAGATGGATGTTACAGGGCTCAAGAGTCTATATTAACGTAACCCTGGCTATTATAAAGTCAAGGTTTCGTGAGTGGTACTTGGTTTCAAGTCCTTGCTACCTTCTAGATTACGAAAGACCTCAAAGCAATGTATACCCATAATTAAGTGCAATTAATGCTATTAAGATGAACCTTTCACCATGGATTATGTAAAGCGACAGGACATTCACGCTTCCCCTTTGTACTGAGATCTCCTCTCAGCCCAAAGTGTTACTGCATTAATCTTTGGGCATATTCACATTCTTCATCTATTTTTTCGAAGGGTCAAGTCATGATGGTTGAGCGGGGAATTGGACTTCATCAGGTTGATCCTGAGGGAGCTAACGGCCGGGAGCTGGAGGCTCACACTTTTAGCACGCCAGGGTGGAGTGGGAGTCCGATGTTCGGAACAGTTGATCAACAGCAGAAATGTGTCCAGGTCATGAGTGGGAAGGAGCTTGAGGATGATGGCCTAACCGGGGTTTTTATTGAGACGCACTCGGATAGTGTTAGTACTGGGGGCAAGATGATGACTGATCTGATCTTGTACGGGCTTGCGAATTGGCCTTGAACTTTGGTGATATTCAGCTTATTGCAGTCTATTGATGGATCGGTCGAGGTTATACTATCTACCTGAGATATGGTCCGGCTTTGTAATTCTTATGTTGAAACTCAGGCAACTCACCTCGATAATTGAACAATGTCGCTTCTTATTACGACCTTAGGAGCCACTGTTACCGCTAGTATTATAATTATCATGGTGCTTCTCAGACCTAAAATATATTATTATTTCAGAAAAGTATTAGTCTGCTGACATACGAGGAAAGCCATGGCGCCGCCCACCTTTTTGGTCTGCTATAATTGCCTCTTTGCATGCTTTAGGTCCACTTTGATAATAAGGTGAACATGGATCCTGCCAGATTCAGTAATGAAACCAAGCTGCTCAGGCCATAACGATTAGTTATGAAGATTCTTATTCCAGAAGTTCTTATCTTTAGCTGCAGCTTCTTCGCCATTGTCCACATTATCGAAGTGCTGAACATTGGTTCCCATATTCTCTCTAATGCAAATTAGTGCTCTTAATAACTTGTACATTACCAATTGTGTCCTCGCTGCCTTTCCTAGCTCCCTGTTAAGGTGATCACTGACGTTTGTATATGCCCCCTTAGTTTAAATTGTGAGACGATCTACTTGTCAGGGTAGAAAGCCTGTTAACTAGATAAGGAATCGGCTATTAAGTACTATAGATTTGTCTAGTAATAATAAAGATAACCTATATATATGAAATAGACTGATTCATAGGGAATTAGTAGTATAATATAATAAATTACTATCTTATAGTACTCAGATCGGTATAGAACTGTTATTAATAATTTCATAATTTTATCCCGCGTGGAACTACACCTCTTCGGTAAGCCTAAGAAATGTAGACTGGATTATTCTATCATATAAATATATATAACCTGATTAGATATGATTGAAACAAAATTATATAATAAACAAATCATGAAAGCCTTTGTCAGGGACATCCTTAAATGCAATAAGAATCAAATCAATTACAACATGGATGTCTAGAAACTGCTTATCTATATTTTTAATAATAGAGTAACCAACGGCCAGATAGAGTTAGAGCAAATGAGAAATACGAATATTAACTATTAGATACAAAAAGCTTTATAATAAATATATATTCTAATGAATTGATAATATAAGATCAAGGAACCATTTGAAAAGAAAGGATATTTAAAGAAGATTCAAAATAAAATATGGCAAAAAGGATAGAAATTTATTGAATATATGGACAAGTACCAAGGAGTTTAAAGTAACTGGATTTTTCTACTATAGATTATTTTCTTTTTGTAGATTCCCAAAGTTAATTAATTCGTATTATACCCATGATTCCTGTAATATCTATGTTATAATATTTTCTAGGCTCTCAAAGCGGGCGCCCTCCGAAATTCCCCCCGGTATATTTCCGATGTCCCAAGTGTGCTGCGGTTCACTCAAATCGCAGTAAACAGCCCCTCCAGTAACCCATCTCTGCTTTTATCTATGATCTGAACTATGTAACCCTAATAAAGGGCGCTGCAAACTGTAGATTGTTTCACCATAACATTCGCAAGGCCATGTAAAGCAGTACTAGACAGTTTTCTAAAAGCTTACGCACAGTCCCGTAGCAGGTAAAATTTCATCTATAACTAATAATCTATAAGCTTAGCGAGGCGGTGCATTCGCTGATTTAACTTGCCTTCAGGGCTTAGAGATGTTGGTACGCAGACGATAAGT
Organism: Aspergillus welwitschiae; assembly: GCF_003344945.1. Lineage (NCBI taxonomy): Eukaryota > Fungi > Ascomycota > Eurotiomycetes > Eurotiales > Aspergillaceae > Aspergillus > Aspergillus welwitschiae. The sequence continues at coordinate 212,997 of NW_020798744.1, read as the reverse complement.
GCTGCTTCTGCTCATCTGGCATATTTCTGGAATGCCTGGTGTCTGCGTTTTCCGGAAACTATAAAAGTGCTCGGACTGGGACTTGTCCGGAGACTCGACTGTATATTGAATACTGAGATGCTATCTTTGTCTGGAAGGTTTTTGAAACAGTAAGTTCTCTCTGATAGGCATTAATATATTACTAGTATAAACCACTCCGCCGCAGACGGGGTGTTTTCCGGCCGGTGATTACAACTTAAAAGTATATAGACATTTGCTAATAGTGATAATAAGTTCACAGTTTCCTGTTAATATTTATTACTTTTAATATTTTATTTATTAAAATAATGTTTATTTAAAGATAAGAATCTTAGTAAAGAATCTTTATTCTAGTTATCTGTATACCTTTAAAATAATTCTTTTAGATAGTTAAAGCAGGCAGTCTTGCTGATCATACTGAGTATTTTAGTGTAGATATATATTTTTTCAAAAAAGAAGTAATTAAGTTATTATATAAATTACTATGTAAGAGATTTTATACTTAAAAACTGCCCAGCTTACTAGCGTATGCTAATGACTTTTGATACACACCTTTGTATTGTGGACTAAATTCATATATATCTGCCTTTGTTAGAGACAACCTCCCGGCCCCTTCCCCTGGCCGTTAGTGAGTAATCACCTTTAAGTCAAATTATCACGCCCTTGGCTCTGGCTTGACAAGCTTTCTATGTTTTTTAATGAGACTCTCCACACAAGCCTATGCCCCCAACGCACATACACACGCGCCCTCTCTCTCTCTCTCTCTCTCGTTCGCTCGCGGCAGCTCTCGCTCTTGGTTGAAATCATGTTTCATAAGAGATATATGTTCCTCCAAATGGGATAAACTGTGTTTCCCATGTGATATTGAACGGGGCGTAGCGGGTATTCATTCCACTCAGATACACACGCAAGTTGCTTTGATAACGATCGAAAGCACTTCCTCCACAGCATGCCCAGAAGAAAATTGAAATAGCACATGTCAAACACATTACACAATACTCGGTGTCCTGGTCTTTGCTGTACTGCTGGGTCATATCACGGATGTGGTTCATATCTTGTTCGAACATGGCTCGTGGCACACCCCGTCTTGTCATTACCTGGGGCATTCCAGTTGGAATATTATTTACCGGTAAAATCCCGAATTGGACCCTCTGATGATTACCATCATCATTACCGAGTATATTCATCATGGCAATGTTCGTGCCCAGGCGCTGGGCATACTGTGTGTCGGCCATATTCTGAGCAGTCGGATCATTGAGAATGGGTGGCAAGGCAGCAGCCAGAACTTGGCCGCGCACACGGAGGTCTTCACGGATCACATTAGGATTACTCGGTGGATGGTGCATTTGGGGTGTGTCCTCGACCATTATAGCATGAGACGGATTCTCCACTCTGCTTTTCACGGGCTTACAATGCGTTCACTCGGGCTTAGGCGCCTTTTCGTGTGGGCATCTCCCTTTGCCGTACTATCCGCGACTATTGGCCTATTTGGCGTTGTACTGTCAGCGTAATTCCTTAAGTGAGGCCTTACAGGACACACCTCTGTGGTTCATTAGGGTGTTAGCAACAAGTCTTACTTTAGTAGGTGGTTCTCATATACCAGAGTCCTTTCGTAGAAGACTGGATATAGAGGGACCTTCTCTAGATCTCTGCCCGTCAAACACGAAGAATAATAGGAGGAAAGAGAATAACTTAAACAAAAAGAAAATAGTGTGTATTTTGATAGGGTACGGGTGTTCTCTAAGGCCACGTGTAACGACAGTTCCTGACGAGGATGTACTAAAGGTTTTGAGTGTTCGAGTGGTTTATTACTGTTGCAGTTATGTGGAGTACTTCTGCAATGCAAAACTGTTCATATTTAGAAAGAAATTGGATTAAATAACAAGTGCCTTTAGCCATCGGATTCCGAGAGGATCAGAAATCGATGACGACAAGACTGTAGCGCTAGTATAGTTTCCGCAACATATCTAGTAGAAAACCAATATCCGTCTTTAAAGGGTACTATCCGCCTGGGTCGAGCTATGAATTGGTGACAAACATCTCTTATCATCGTCTCCCATTAGTTAGGATGGTTGACTCGCGTACTCGGAAAACAAAACCCGTGTATACCGGTAGAGAATAAACTTTCATAAAGTTTGGTGAAAAGCACCTCTTTATCCGTGGAATAGGAGAGGGGAACACAGTCTAGATTCAACACGAACCAGAATTTCGGCTCTGCGAACCCCACCAAATATATTAAGTTCTAATGTCCTCGAAGTATCGCATCTACTATCATTCTGCTGATAAATTCCTTTTTCTTAATCTAAACATCTGGTTTTACAATTCTAGCACAACAGGCTTTACCATGTCCGTGGAAACCAAATGTGACCTCTACTGGGCTGATTGGGATGATCATGTGATAGAACACGACCAAGACTCAGCAATGTGCAATTCTGACATGATAAACTGTGTCATCACTAGTTCGTCGGGAGACAAGCTTGAAGCGACATGCGACTCTACACTACAAATTCCAGACAGCGTTGACATGACGTACAACAAGTATTTCTGCATATGCGGAGGCAAGGCGGTCTCAGTGCCGGAGACTGTGAACTGCGCAGACAAATGCTACAATTTGACTACCCCCTTTCCAACGTGTAACCACCTGGAGCTGTACCCACGGACTACCGTCGTACTTGAGGGTTTCTGTACAGCTCACAGGTGCGATGTGTCAGGTGTGAACTGTACTTCCGACGGCTCTTGGCTCTATTACTGTGACAATCGAAAGCATGATTATCCAGGGTCATCATCGCATGGTTATGTGTGTAATTGCGTCGGACCAGCAGCAGTCCCAGAGGGCTACGGCGGGAATGCAACTGGAACAGCTTGTCAGACATCTAGTGGAGCGCCAGTGACTGCGAGCCAGACGGCATCGACGCCGGGGAGCCAGAGCACGGCCTCGCAATCCCCTACTCACTCAGCCCCCAGCTCCGGCCAGAGACCTATCTGTCCATTGATGCGGATACTTCTAGGTGTTCTATTTGTTATTCATTTTATTATTGGTTGACCGGGCCTGAATTGCGAATATTTGGTTTGCGTCCGAGGATTTGGGCTTGTCATTCTTATGGGCAAGATGATTTCCGTCGGAGGGTCAGCCTCGCTTGGCCCTAAATATTCGTATAGTAATATAGGATCCTTCTTGGTTATGGATGTTGGTGTCAGCTTTAGGCTCGTGTTGACTTGAAGTGATTAGTCCAGCTGAATACTCAAGATTGGATTTCAGATCTCATTTGACCAGTTGCTGCTTTAACGTAATTCCCGGGTGATCCGCCCACGCCGTTTAATAACATATAAAATGGCAAAGCATAAACTTGGATATCTTAGCCCTAGGCAGTTACAAATTAATGAGACTAAAGTACTGGATTCTGTATCTATTATAAAACCTATTGAACCTCTTTTTAAATTCTAGATGCGCGTCATAATACTAAAAATGTGAGATATAAATGAGATATAGTATATATATTACTTTAGATAAGAGTCTATAGCTTGGTAATAGGTAGTATGTTTATGCTATAAATAAGCCTATCAAGTTTTACTATTCATAGACCTAAAGTGGCTGAGATATCCAAGTTTGAAGAACTACGATTCAAATGGTGTATGGGGTGGGCGAATCACCTGGGAATTATGTTATATTTGATCCTAGTAATCTTCAATATTGCGCAAATACCTCTTAGGTGCTCCTTTTGGCTGCCTCTTGGGCTCACCTCAGCTATTTTGGACCAAACCAGGAAAATAGTCCTTAATTATAGAAGAACCCCAATACTTCTTAGGAAGCCGAACAGGGGTTCTTAATAAAAAAGTAAATTCTTGAATCATCCTTGAATATAGGCCAGACAGTGTAAGACCTCAGCCTGCCATGCCTCATTACATGACTATCACATGGGAGTCATATGATCTATTACACAAAGTGATGATAATTATAACCACTACAGTAAAACTGAATCTATCTAGATTTAGAGATTGACCTGATCAGGAAGAAATCAGGCAGAACTTTTTTTTACCGTTCCACGCTGTCTTTCTAAACAAGTAAAATAAGTGAATTACAGTTAACTGTACAGTTAACAGTTAGATTATCCAGAATTTTATAATTTACTAGTATTTCAATAAAATCTATTTATTAATTTAAAAGCAACAACTATTCATAAGAAGATACAATGTATATACCTTGAGATTTTGAAATTCAAATTCATTATCTTTATTACTATTAGAGTTTCTGTGACAGGATCTACTTGTCAGGCCAGAAAACCTGTTACTAGATAAGGAATCAACCACGAGATACTATAAATTCAATGATATAGATAGCTTATATCCACAGAATAGACTGACTGATGCTTATTAGACAGTAGTCCAACAGTGAGTAATAGTTATCTTATACCTATTATAACAGGCCGTCGGAGCTATCAATGATCTCATGACTTATATAACCACCTTAATACATTATCCCGACGGTCCTAAACTAAATAGCCCGGCTATTCTATCACAGTTTCAGTAGATTATACTAAGCTAATCTTGATGATATAATATCCTCAAATCAACTATATTATACTTTCTCTATTAACAAATTCTGTCATATAAACTTTGCATATTCTGCTTATATTATATATGTGATCCACTGATCCCAGTAGATTAGGCATATGAAGAAGCAATCAAAGAAGGTAGAGGATGGAAGATAGTACTAGGTGACAGACAGGGGCGGAGAATATAAGAGTAGAAGCAGAATAAAAAGAAGATAGACACAGCCAGTAAGAGAAGAATGATTAGAAGAACGAGAGAGGCAGTAGAAGAGCTGCAAGCAGTAAGGGAAATAAGCTAATAAATAGCTACAAACTGAACAAGATGTACAGAGGAGCTAAATTGCTAGATATATATATGATATAAAATATTTTACACTAACAGGAGAAGTAATCTTATAAAACAATTCCGATAAAATAAGGCCTAATCTCAGCCTTATACGGCTGATGATCGACTGTAGAGTATAATATAATTAATGAATATAGATAATAAAGCACAGTACATGGGGACGCAAATAGCAATATCTAGGCAGTAATATCAGTAGTATGTATAGTTGAATACCAAAACTTATTATTGCCTGATAGCCGCTATTGCCCGCCGTACGTCAGCTGGCAACCGTTCACATGTCATTGTATACCCTTACTTTACACTCTATTCTGGATGTTCTCATGAAACTCCTGCTGGGTTTCATGCTGGCCTGCACCCTTTATGGCCTGCTCATCGACATGCTCCTCCACTTTCCCATCCATGCACAGCCTGAAGGCCCTCTCCATATCCCAATAAAATGGACTCGAGGTCGAGAACAGGTAGTCAATAGACTCTAGAGTCCGGTTGCGGGTCTCTGGGTAGAAAAGGTAAATAGTTGGAACCCACAGAAGATTTAGTCCAGCGAGGAGGAAGTAACTGCGACTTCCAATACTTGCAAACATAATTGGGTTCACCAGTGTGGTCATCCCAACACCAACGGCCCAGCCGGTGATGCCAAAGCCGTTACCTTGAGCCCGGAGGTCGGAGGGAAAGATCTCGGTTGGTATCAAGAAAGCGACGGTTCCCCAGGTCGCGGCATATCCCAAGTTGAACAGGAACAGCATCGCAACAGCAGCAGGTGCAAATTGGCTGGCTTTATCCGGCTGATGAAGGGACGCCTCGTAGACAGATCCCGCCTGGAGAGGATACATCTTAGAATCGGAGTTAATGACGTTATAGGGCCGCGTGGAACTTACCACAAGCTCGACGACGAACAAGATGATGGAGCCAAGCATCAAACATTTTCGCCTTCCAATCCGATCTACGATTTGCGTACTGATTATAGTGCCGAGAATACCAATTGTATTTAATCCTCCAGCAAGGCCATTTTGGGTCAGCTCGCTGTAGCCCGCTTGCCGAAGCAGAACAGGAGAATATGCAGTAACAGCCTGTCAAGGTTGAAATATATCAGCCAGACTATCCATGCGACTTCATACTTCAACGCCACTTACCGTAATACCAGTCCAGGACGCCATGATCTGGAGCCATATACACAGCCAGGCGCGTCGACCCAGATTGGAGCCAGGGCTTCCTCCTTTGCCGATCAATATTTTGGCGAACTGAAGGGGCGAGCTTGGTTTGCCTTCTTGCACAGTCGCAATGATTTCTTTGTATTCGAGGTCAATCTCTGATTGGCTGGCTCTATGGCAACGGATCTTGTTAAGAACCTGCTGAGCTTCGTCATAACGACCGACAGACGCAAGGAACCGTGGACTATCCGGAAGCATCTTGATAAACAACAGCAGGATGAGTGCTGGAATGCACTGAAACGCCAACAAAAAGCGCCAGCGAATATCGGAATAACCATTATTGATAAAAGCAAGACCAAATGACAGCCAGTATGCGACGGAGATTCCTAGATCTTCAGGATAAACCCGTCAGTTTATATTCCGGAGGAGCTTCATTCAACGTCTGGCACTTACAGTTTGCAATGAAAACATATCCAAGGAAGGCTCCGCGGTGATCAGCTGTCGACGTCTCTGATACCAGTACTGGTGCTATGCCAGTCAATGCTAGCCAGATCAGCTTCTCTCAGGAGGTCTAAGTACGGAAGGTGGGCATACCACCAGTGCCAACGCCTGTCACCACCCTGGCGACGAGCATGAAATCTGAACTCTGAGCTGCAGCTTGCAAAGCACCTCCCACAAGCGCAAGCAAAGAACCGACCAGGAGGCCATTGATGCGGCCTAACCGATCAGCCAGCCAGCCACCTCCGAAACAACCGAAAATGCATCCAAGGTAGTAGATGCTGACAATGCCTCCCTGATGGGTGGTGTCGGTTACTGTGCCATCTGGTTCGCCAATTCCAACTTCTGTGACGTATCTGGGAGAGCTGTTGACGCCTCCCATGACACCTTGATCATATCCCTCGAAGAATATGCAAACGAGAGAAAGAGTCTGAATCATAACATTGAGTTGGCGTGGGGATAACCGCCTCCAAAACGTTGCATACCCCATATTCTTGGTCACGCTGAAACGCACTGAATGAAACTAGGAGTTTATCAGTTATGCTTTCAATTCCTTAGCACAAACAGTAGCGCAACCGGTAGTGGTTGGACTATTTATAACGCGGCCTATGTCATGACCGGATCGTGAGACTCAATCCCTGACGTTCGTCAACCTGAGAAACGACACGCCGGATCCGCCCGAAAGAACCTAGTGAGAACCGAAGCCTTGGGGCGACCAAAACTATTGTGGAGAGAACCTTGAGGGGCCCCGCATGAGTATTTTCACGTTCAAGCAAGGGTTCGTGAGTGGCGCCGTTTAGCAGTTTAAGCGTTTAAGCGTTTAAGAATTTAGGCGTTCAGGCGTTTAGGCGGTCAACAACACAACCGTCTAACCGTCTAAGCGTTGCCTCTCGTACCATAAGGCATTCAGGCACCAATGCGGCCAAGGTGTGCACTACGGCAGCGACACATGTATTTATTCGCCGCAACATCCTCCTCCTCTTTCTTTGCATTTGATAGTCAGTGACTTGAGCTCTCTCTAAATTTCAACAGTATGGATCCTAACCCTTCCGTGTCCCGCTCCCTGGACCTGACCGTCCTGGGGCTCAATAGTGGCACTTCGATGGTAAGCAGACGAACTTGACCAGCGAGAATTTAGGGAGTCATGCAAGCTCATCTATGCCACCTTAGGATGGAATCGACTGTGCTCTGTGTCATTTCCAACAGGAAACGCCGGATTCACCCATGAGGTTTGAGCTTCTCAAGGTATGCTAATGTCACCGGTCACGCAAATCCCGTTGAGTCTAACATAGAAGTGGCTGGCCAATAGTATGGTGAAATCCCCCTAGAACAAACAATCAAGAAACGGGTCATGAATATTATCCTGCATAACAAAACATCTCCTTCCGAGCTATCTGAGGTGAATGTCATTCTCGGTGAGACATTTGCCGCGGCCGTTAAGGAGTTCTGCGGACAGTACGATGTTGATATTTCGTCTATCGACGTTATTGGCTCCCACGGTCAAACCATCTGGCTTCTGTCTATGCCCGAGGAGGGTGAGGTACGCAGTGCTCTCACCATGGCTGAGGGCTCATTTATTGCCTCCCGCACGGGAATCACTACCGTGACCGACTTCCGAGTCAGCGACCAAGCAGCGGGTCGCCAGGGAGCACCACTCATTGCTTTCTTTGATGCCTTGCTCCTGCACCATCCGACAAAGTTGCGCGCCTGCCAAAACATTGGCGGAATTGCCAATGTCTGTTTTATCCCGCCTGACTCCCTGGGTGGCACTGATGCCTGCTATGATTTCGATACAGGCCCAGGGAATGTCTTTATCGATGCCGTTGTCCGACACTACACCAACGGCCAGCAGGAGTATGACAAGGACGGCGAGATGGGCGCTCGCGGCACAGTGGATCAGGATCTGGTAGATGAATTTCTACAAACTCATCCATACTTTCGGTTGGACCCACCGAAAACCACTGGCCGCGAGGTTTTCCGAGATACTCTAGCATTTGATCTCATTCGCAAGGCGGAATCCAAAGGTCTTAGTCCAGATGATGTCGTTGCTACTGTCACTCGCATCACCGCGCAGGCCATCGTCGATCATTACCGTCGCTATGCTCCCAAGGACCTCCCGATCGATGAAATCTTTATGTGCGGAGGCGGTTCTTATAATCCCAATATTACGCGATATATACAAGCACATTACCCTCACACGAAGATTCTCATGCTGGACCAAGCCGGTATCCCGGCTTCCGCAAAGGAAGCTATCACCTTCGCATGGCAGGGCATGGAAGCAGTCGTGGGCCGTTCTATTCCTGTGCCCACCCGCGTGGAGACTCGGCAGCCATATGTCTTGGGAAAGATATCGCCAGGCAAGAATTATCGTAAGGTGATGCAGCAAGGTATGCAATTCGGAGGAGACAGGCACCACCTGGCTGCAGTAACCGAGTTGGTTAACTATGTGAACGGGAAGGAGTTCAACAACAAATGGTAATACGTTTAGAACTGTAACAATAGAAGATCATGAGAATGGGACTTGTATCACTCCTCGTAGACATTGACAAAGACATCTTATGGAATTTAAAGAGTGGTTAGGCTAGTAGATGAGATATTACTCCTCTGCTGGCCGGCTCAAACTTTAACTGTGGGGGGCGTAGGGGACCAACATGACATAATCACATTGCGGCCTTCGGCAACTTTCTTGCTCTAGTTATTCAGCAAGTCCAAAGGTAGACTAGACTGTATACCGCATCGTATCATGCGACAATCTCCTTCCACCCCCTCGCCCGACGTGTGGAAGTCGTCCAAATGCCTAAGCATCCCAGAAAAATCCAACGTATCTCAAGGGCGTGTATGTTATACCCTCATTGACCCTTAGGCCCCCGCTCTAATAGCGCTCAGGTGACCGTTGCCATCGACGTAGCATAAAATGCACGAAAACCCGTGGCCCACTCGAGCCCTGTCAGAACTGTGTGGATTTCGATATACCCTGTACATATGAGCGTCCGTCACGGAAAAGGGGTGGTCGTAGAGGAGCCCGCGAAGGGGAACAGGAACCTGCATGCCGACCGGGCGGCGAGATTGCCGCTACTACCCCCTCTCGACCAGCCCATTCGGAAGATGATCTTCAAGTTGGCGTGAATAGTCATTTATCTACAGCTGTCGATAATAGCTCCTGGGCAACCACGGATCAGCCCTGTAACTCACAGTCACCGCTGACGCCCTGGAAGGCACTTGCAATCGCCTGTCATTCTGTGGTGCTGGATCTCGCCCAGGTGTACTTTGAGATTGTCTATCCGATGTAGTTCTCTCATTTTCGTTCTTGAGAGGATAAGCTATAAGAGATTTGCTCCTGGACTAACCGCCTTCTACTACGCAGATTTCCTCTATTCCATCCACCATCGTTCTTGAGAGCCCTCCGGAATGAAAAGCATCTCGAGGACCAAGGACTATTCGCCTCAACAATGGCAATGTGTGCCTTAGCCTCCGCACGCGCCAGGGATGGCGGTTTATATTCAAATCAGCGATCACCGTCACAGTTGTCACATCCGCCACCAGAGGTTTTCTCAGCTGCAGCTAAGGAATCTATCCCTCCGAATTTGGCTGCAGCAAGAGGCATCGATTATATGAGAGCATGTGCGATTCTCAGCGTTGCCGCCATTCAAAATGGTCAGATCCGGGAGATGCATCAATATCTAGGGATGTATCATACACTAAGTATTATGGAAGGGTTGCACGATGAGAAGTTATGGCCGAGAGACCTGGGTGTCGTGAACGTGGAGGTTCGACGGAGACTGGTACGTCACTGTGCCTATGTGATAGCTTCCACTAGTGTCAAACTAATGCTGGAATTAGTTCTGGTCGATGTATACGCTAGACGTGTTTTCGGCGACCGTATGGGGAGGCATGATCCGTTTCAGAGAAGTTCAGTCAAATGTACGCTATCCGAGAGAGGTGAACGACGATGTGCTTGATGTTGCAAACGAAGCATCGATATCGGCGGACTGTACCACGCCCACTTCCAATCCTTATGAACCCTCGGTTTGGATGCGTGGGTGGAATTTCACTACTGATCTTTATCGAATACTGGAGCATGCTATAGACGGCCAGCGGCAAAGTCTGCGCGCTGAGAATGAGAGCCCCTGGTCGTTATTCCGCCCGACCCCTGTCCCGGGCCCTTTGATCATGGAGCATGTACATTCCCTATTCTCGGCTTTACCGTCGCAGCTTCAATCAAGCAAGCCTGCCACCGGTGATCCTGAACATGATATTGTTGGATTCCAATCCGCTAATATCCAAGCAACGCTCCAGCTTCTTAACATGGTCCTTTCTTCAAGCGAGGACCAAGGAGTGGAGGAGAAATGCGAGGTTGCCGGGAACGTGCTCAGCGTCTTTAGCACAGTGCCAATTGAATATCTCAGAGCAATCAGTTCCCCGCTGGTATGTTGTTTCCCTGCATACTCTCATATTTCTCCGCTCCCGCCACTTTGGATACACGAAGCACTAACTCTTGAAGCTCTACCACTTGGGGGGAATTGGGTTTATCCTTGGGTCTGTCATGGAAGGAAGCCTGTCTGAGATGTCTTACCAAAGAGTCCGCAAGCTTCTGTAAGCATTCAATAGCATTAGGTGTCGGGTTCAAGCCCAAGTTGCTGATTGATGAGAAGATTAGAGATGGCAGCACTTTTGTCTCAAATGGAGTCCGGCCTTACCCGCTCCACTGGCGCCAGTGAACGACTCAAATCACAGGTTAAGCGAATAGATGACTATATGGATAAAACTCGGCATGCCAATATGCGCTCTGAGCAAGCGGAAATTGACCAATCGCAAGACTTCGAAGGTTACATACGACCTACCCCAGGCCAGCCAACAGACTTCGATGACACATTAGCTTATTTCGAACTACCCCCAGACTTACTGGATGACTGGCCCTGGTCGTCTGGAGCTGGCGTGTTGGACGGCATGTTTCCGATTGCGTTAAGGAAAACAGACGACTAGAAAGACGTTTGTCGGCACATTCTCCGCAACCATTCCCGAACGATAATATTGCAAATGACATGATGACAAGTGTGATCCCCCATGGACTTCCGGAGTGAGAGTGTTTCAGGAACAGTATCTAGATTTGAATGTAATTATCCGACTCTCGTGTGTTCCTCCCAGTCTGAATCAAAACCGGTATACAAATAGAGACGGTCGCTGGCAGCCATCTAAAAGAGGAGAACAGATGTAAAACATGGGAGGCTCTTTCCCAATGCCACTTCCCTCCGCCTAACCCTCCGCCTCACTCTCCGCCTCACTCTCCGCCTACCTCATTAGGGCAGGCTCGCTTTTTGTAACCAGCAAACTTCTTGCCGTCTGCCATTCATGAATTTCTTGCCTGAGGCATGAAGTTACTACCCCAAGCAGTAAGTTTCTGCCTCAGGCATGAAGTGGGAAAGTTAAGAAAGGGCGGTAGGGCTCCCGCATGGACTAAAAACAAATCTTACCTCTTGGGGCAGGCGGAGGATAGGCAGAGGTTGTGGCCTGAGCGCCTCCCTAACACATACGTAGAATCTTTTGTAAACAATGCATGGAGAGTTCTACATTTCATACTACTCGACTGATCCCTTCCTACTACAGCTATCAACCGGATTTAGTGACCCTCAAGCTATCCATCTCCCTTAGGCGACATTTTGTTGCGCAGTGAGCGGGTGCTGTATGGATACTGCCGCTCCTCCCCGCCTTAGGTGAAACACTCAGCTAGTCGAGGGCCTCGTTCAACAATATCATCATTATCTCCCCATATGACCTGACTGCGTCAAAACCTTTACCGAAATATCCTCTTCGCTATGATATATTACATAATACTGAATGTAATGCTTGGCTATCATATTTCAGTTCAGTGTCTGGACTGGCTTTCCAACTACATCCTTCAGTTAATTACCACTACTATATATGTTTGACATTCTGCATGTCTGGCTCCGCGTGCTGTATCATCGCCAGGTTATGCTCCTAATATTTGCTACTAGTAATTTGATCCACGACACTTTCACTAGGAAGAGAGATTTATCATCAAGTCGAAGAGTTCAATCCACGTTTCTATATCTTACTAGGAGTGGACTACAGGACATTACATTTGCCTGGTGGTGACGAATAGCCTGCTTATGCTACTCCTAGTTGTGATTAAGCCCATAAAGTGTCCGTAAAATATGTGGGCATTCTGAAGATACCATGTTGAGGATCATGTGGTGTGTCACAACTGATCGGCTTTCTGTAACAGCAGCGGGGGCAGGTGCGACCCAGGTGATATGGCTTTCGGATCGGCAGCTTCAAAGTCGTCTTCCTCGAGCAGGTATTCATAGACCTCCCATGCTTGTACTTGCACTCGGTTAGAGGAGGCAAGAACTTTTCCATCTGCAGCAATTGCTTGTGCAAGAACACTCCGCAGTGCAAAGGGTACATGATGAACAGTCTCAAATCCCTGTCGTGTCGCAGTTGTCTCAAATTCTTCGTTCCGAACATCCTCGCTCCACCCAATCGGCAAGCTGTCCCCGGAGTCCACCTGGAACTGAAGCCGCCATTCGGCCGTCTCTGTATCCCCATTCCACGATAAGTATATATCTGTTCCACCGTTGCCCCCATGGGCCCCACGTCGCTGAAAGGCTACCACAGCGGGCTCCTCACTGGAAATCCCTGTCCAATTTGCCCGGAAGGCCCGATAATTCTGCACGTCGCCGCGGCTGAGCGGTCGGGAGTCCAGATAAGCATGGTAGAGAGGTTCTCCATCGGACGAAAATTCGGTTACCGCTCCCTCTGAGCCCCAGTTTATGAATACATTACCATTAGGAAGGGTTTGGAGGGAGCCTTGTGACTTTACCAGCAGTAAATCAGGAGGAATAAACGAGGACTCGAGGGCTGCGTGGCGAGTATGATGATCCAATTTGAGGATTTTGCCGCGGGAGTAGGGATAAATCTGTACTTCCTTGTCACCGCCACCGCCACTTTCAGAGCCGTATACAGCGTTGTCAAATAGCGTTATTGTTGTCACACTGCTATTATCGACCTGATTAAGCAACCGGGCATGATGCTGAAAGCCAAACTCTACTTCAGGGCCCAGGGTGAAATCGGATCGTGACCCTCCTAATCGCCAGATGACACTGCCATCGGTGCTGTTAATCTTGTAAACGGTGCTGGCATGACGCGCAGACACAAGGTAGTGACCGTCAATGCCCTTGGTTACTGAGTTGATGTGAAAATAGTCCCAGGCAGTAGAGCTATTATGGCCAATCCCCGCTTGATCCTTGGGAAGTGGAAGAGCAGATTCTGGGACAAGTGAAGGCGTTAATATTGGCACAAAGAAATTCTTTCTGATGTGGAGGAATTCACTGTGAACCCAAAAGATGGAAGACAACGTACCCTCCGGGCCAATATGATCCAGGCTTCGCCATTCGAACAACACTTTGCCATCATTGATGTCCAACTCTGTGATATGATGAGCCTTGACGTGTTCCACAGGAAATTGCGGACCACCATAGATGGAGCTAACCTTGAAATATTGCGTTAACAATCCAATGTTGCCGTCGGTCGGATGTGTAATTGCTCAGATCTCGCACTTCCGGGTGATGAATCTGAATCAGTGCTGTCGATTCGTTCAAGATCTCGAACTCATGCTTATCGGAGAGCAGATGATTACCCGCGCGGAGTTCTTTGATCGTCTCATACCGCTGATTCAGGAGCACATGATGGCCATGACCATGGCCATAAAGTCCATTGTGCGCACCTTCGAAAGAGGCTAAAACATCCTGACCATTCCATCGCGTGGCCTGGAAGTTCCCTGTCCAAGTAGAGAAGTAGGTGTACCCGGACCAGACTAGGTCGCCGTTGTCGCTGAGAATGTACGCACCAGGCTGCTGTGGTGCTCGATGTGCCGGCTCGGAAACGGCATTGAATGGGGCGATGAATATGTATCCTTGTTCTAGCCCATGGGTCGGAGGAATGGTGATATTGAGACGGGGTGGGGAGAGATCAGGTCTCGATTTATACCTATTGTTGCCGATGACTACATGGCTAAACAATATGAGCCCCAAGCATACCCATGGCATGCGCAGGACAGTAGGTGACAACATGACTAAACGCTTTTTGCAAAGTACACTTGGAGGCGGCTGTGACACTGGCCTCCCTTAAGTAGTGCCACACAGGGATAAGCTAACCCAATCACCTCATCCGCCCTAAAATGAGATGGCCTACCGGGGAATCTGATCGCCAACCAACCTTGCATCTACCGCAGCCCCATGAATACCACTTCTTCTTATACCGTGTTACTTCAAGTAACAGAAAGCCTGAGGGGACTAGCATCAGAAATAAATTCATAGTTGCATTGATAAAACATTACTCTGCATCCTAATGTGTCCCTGTCGCAGGCTATGCATTGAAGGTCTTCGAAGCTCAACAGGAGCGTTAAATTTGTAAGATACTACGTATTTCCCTATGACTGGTTTATGTAACACACGCAAAAATAAGTAGAAGGATCTTGATCTATCGGCTGGAAACGGTTTATCCACATGCATTGGGTGATGTGCCCAATGCAGTGGGTCAATTCTGGCTAGAAGTATACAGAGCCCGAAACCTGGTCTCTTGTGACAGCAATGACTCAGGACGGTCAAACTCCACAAGTACCCCATCCTCAAAGAGCGCAATCTTATCAAAGGCGGATATATTTTCGTACCGGTGCATAATTGAAAGAATGGTACAATCATTGAAATGACTAGCAACAATGCGTTCCATGAGCGATTGTGTAGCGGCATCGACTCTGGAACCATTAGTTAAGTTGTATAAGCATTCCGTCTAGATGGCTACAACAAGGAGAGAACTTTGTAAAGAAATGTGGCTAACATACCGACCCATGGCTTCATCAAGGATTAGAATCCTGCTCCTCCTCGCCATAGCGCGCGCAAGTGCCATCAGCTGTCCTTGCCCGGCTGACCATAAACCCGGTTCTAGTTCAGCATCCAGTCCACCCATGTTCTGAACAATAGCAGATAAATGGGTGGCTTTTAGGACGCCTTCCACGGCGGCTTCCGACAGTGCCTCATCAGGATCGATGTTGAGCCGGATGGTTCCGGGCAGAAAACAAGGGTCCTGGGGTACGACGCTCAGACGCTTGAGAATGTCCTCTGAACAGACATTGCTGAGGTCGACCCCGTCAATTTGAACGGAGCCGCTTTGTATGGGAAGCAACCCACCAAGACAGAGCACAAGCGATGACTTGCCACTTCCCGAGCGTCCACAAATGGCGACTTTATCTCCTGGTTCAATGTGCATTGAGACTGATTTGAGAACAGGGTGGGATCTGTAATTTGCAAGTCAGGCGTCCATGCTTGGTGGGCCGTCCTAGCGCCGGGCCACACATTGGATTGAACGATATGCGAGAGTGCAGGACAAGTGGTTACATACCTGTAAGCTGCGACGACATTAACGAATTCGATTGCCCCCTGACTGGGCCACGTAACCTTCTCATGCATGGAAAACGAGGAGTCAGCATCGGAATGTTTACTCTGCGCTTCTGACGGCACGGTCTCCGCGAAGGTTTTGATCCGGGAGACTGCCCCAAGACATGATTCGGTCAGTGACCAGAATTTGAGTAAGCGTGCCAAAGACTGCGTAAAGCTCATGAGGGTTACAATCGCTGTTCCAGATGACCCGGAATCGAAAGAATCCCTGCTAAAGACGATGAGGATCATGAGAAGAACAACCAGTCCACATGCTAAAAGGTCCATAGAGAGCGTTAACCATTGTTGGATCATGAATAGGGTATAGACGCATTTCTGTGAATCATCCACGAAAAGGAGGTTATTTCTCTCAAACCATTGTTGTCGACGAAAGGCACGGATGGTAGATACACCGCTCAGTGTCTCAGAAAGATGCTGATACAGTGGAGCCTTGGTCTCGATGCTGAGGAGGCGTACTTGTCGAGACGTTCGGAGGTAGTACCTCTGAAGGAAGTAGCATACTATTAGAAGAGGCGGAACTGTCAGGGACATATAGTTCGCTACGACGAACAATATGATCATCTTTAGCAAACAAGCCCCCAGCGCTTCATCACTTGGAGTGTTAACATTCGCGTATATTCGGACAAATCGGAACCGCAATGAATACAACCACCTTAACATACCTTTCGTTGTGTTAATGGCGGCCAGTGGTAAGGTCATGTCAGTAAGCTCCAGGTCCTGGTTGAAACTGGAAGTGCAAGCGTTTGATCAGTAGCGGCAACTCTAGGGGTGTTTAACTGGTAGGCTTACCGATTCAAGATGTCGCCTGAGTTAGCCTCACTGAGCCAGAAGAGCGGAGCACTGGCTACTAGTCAGCGAGTTGTTCATTGTCTTTGAAGGCACATTATATGCAGAAGAGTACTATACTGTAAAAGTGGTCTTAGCATGGATAGATGTAGACGTTGTGCAGTGTTGGATATCATATGAAGAAGGTAAATCCTGTAGCCGGTTATTGTCCTGTAAGTCATACCAAGTGGATAGACTGAGAATATACCATGAGCTGGCAGCGCCGATAATGACAGCGCCAAGCCCAAGGGCAATAAAAACGCCTAAGTACATCCAATGTGCACCATCTGGGCTTTCAGTACTGGCGTCTGACCACCACTTGAGCCAGAGTGCTGGAAATGCTCAGTTAACTTCAATTACAGTAATACGTCGGTCTGGGAGCTAGAGGCCGGTCTCACTTGAAAAGTTTTGGGAGAACGCGAAGACAAGGACAAGGACAATGTAAAGAATCGAAAGCCCCAAACCTGCAGACTTCAGGTAATATAAGTAAACGGAGCGATCTTTGACCGGCCGCGAGACGGTCTGCTTGGGTTCCGGCGCATTGTCATCAGAGGATACTTCCGCATCCACGGATTGAGAGGCCTGCTGTTTTGGGGAGGCCGGTCGTGATTTGAACTCGTTGTCATCAGGAAAAGAAGTTTGATGACCAGAAGAGGGTGTCGAAGAGGCAGACGGCTTGTATGTCGCCACTGTACCCTCTTTCAAAATATAAACATCATCTGCAAAAGCCGCTACTTTGGCTAAAGAAATGGTTTAATCTAGTCAGCGGACAGAAGACTTTGGTTGTTTAGAACTTACCATTGTGCGTTGATAGGATAACAGTAATGTCTCTGCAACGCAGGTAACCCTTATGCCTGTCCAGTAGCCTTTCACAAATTTTATTAATATTTGCAGCATCGAGTCCGCTAAAGATATCGTCGAGGACTACCATCTCGCAGCCAGAATACACTGCACGAGCAAGAGCCTAAGTTAATATGCTGTTGTTAGCGAAGGGAACACCTGATGACATAAAGCAGCAGCATACCAGGCGTTGTTTCTGTCCTCCACTGAGCATAAATCCCTGCCCTCCGATTCTAGTCAAGTCCTTTTCCGGCAGAGCTTCGACGTCCTCAGCCAAACAGCACATCCATAGTACGTGGCGGTACCACTCCGGTTCAAAGTTAAGCGGATCAACGATGTTACCGCGGACGCTGGTATCCACAAGCCAGGGAGTCTGAGCGCAGTATGCAATGGGCATAGGGTGTACGGACACCCGGCCATTACTAACAACAGTTTCGCCCAGTACAGTCTCCAATAGCAGTGTCTTTCCTGAGCCTATTGGCCCCATGATCGCAGCAAAGGAGCCCCTTGGCACGCTTAAATTGATACCGTAGAGCATATCGCATCCTGAAGGTTCCCATCTTATGAAAGCATCTCTGCACTCTATAATGGTTCCCTCATCTGTGATAGAGCTATCACCACGCTCACTTTCAACTAAAACCTTGTTTGATGAACTGCGTACGCCGATATAATCTTGGATTCGAGTAAAAGAGCCCAGGCACTGAACGATTGCCGGTAACGTCTGTATGAAGGTCCAGACTGGCATCGTAATGAGTGTCATTAGAGACAGTGCCGTGAATGCCTGCGAGGAATTTAATGAGTAATCTTTTGTTGTGAAGGAAATTATCGTAAACAATGTGAATGAGGCTGCCGGAGCAGCGAGCCACGGGAAGCTGGCTGTGGAGGACATGTCAGCAGAGCGCTTTTGCAACCAAACCAGAAGCTGGAAGGCTAATAGGAAGCGAATGGCGAGAAAATGAAGTGATCCCCGACAAAGGCAAGGCGCTTACAGATGAGGACTTCCCAAAATATAAGTGATCGAAATCTACGCGAAGTGGCAATTTCGGTAGAACGAAAACCAGCGATGACTTCCTCCACTCGATTACAAAGACCAAGTACTTTCAATGATTTTATGCTGCTTAGGGCTTGCCTAGTAGCATGTATTCTGAGCTCGACTTTAGCAATCCACGCGCGCTGAGCCCTATTCTTGGATTTCAAGACTTTTATTATCATTGATATACATGCTGTTGAAGGATTAGAGACAAAACCATCATGATAACAAATTGGAAGTACATACCCAGAGAAAGAATGACAGGCATGAGACATGACACCGCAAGCTGGCGTTCTAATAGCCACAGTGCCAGTCCAATGTCGATTGGGGATGCCCATATGTCGTGTATATCACGCAGGCTAGTTGAAATGCGTTCCACATCTGTCCCCATCAGTGTGATAGCCGTGTCGGTGCCCATCTCCCCAGACCGCCGTTTGAGAGTCTGTGCATAGACTGCCGCAAGAAGACTACCACGAATACTGATGATGAACCGATACGTCTGTCGACTGTAAAATGCAGTGGATACCTGCGAGTTGTTAAGAATGTTTCTATAGGAATCGCTAGCACTATCTACTTACAGCAATACCAAGGTATACGATCCCTGAAGCTGCTATTAACCCATACCCCTTGTCCCTTGTCTCTGGGGCTTCCGGAAGTGCCGCGTATGTAGTAATTTTATCGACCAATAGGGGCTGCATAATGGTAAACGCCGATAGGCAAAGTCGAGGGATAACTGCACTGAAGAAGGCCATCTTGTACGTTTGTAATAATGTGATTGGCAGTTGATTTCTTTTGGAATGGTCGACTACTAGACAGGATCATCAGCTCTGATATTCATTCACAGCGCGTACAAGGATCATTTATGACTTGGTGAGTAACTATACCTTTTCCCCAAGACCTCTGTAATTGCTTCATTAGTCTCATGCTCGTCAGCTCTATGGTAACAGGGGGAACATCTGATAAGCCCAAGGGACGGGTGAACCCTTGCTGCAATACTGGCAGAACCCATATTAACAATCCCAAGCCCCAAAGACTACTTGTCTCCTCGGCGGTTGTCTGTCGGCATCTGGTTGTTATCAGAGAATCTTCTTTTTTTAGGGATTCTGCGATGAGCACAATAACATGAACGGCGAGCACAGTACTGCATAGAGCTGTTGCACTCGACGAGTTAGATGCCAACCAGAACGAGCGGATAAAGACACCATCAAATAGCACCACCAGGAATAGATAGGCGTTAATTAGAAGTGGTGGCCGCAGTGTCCGATTATACTCCAAGTATGATAGACATAGTGCTACACAGGTCCCAAAAGCTCGCAACAATTGGGCGGCAAAGCTAGCCTGGGTCTTGAGAACAGCTATCTGTTGACGAAGCACAAGGAGAGCGACCTCGCTTGCAAACAGAATTAGATACAATGTCTGCATCTTTTAGTAGGAGACTCTATATCGCCAGATCTGAAATTTAACACTGACCGAAGTGCTAGTAACCCTATATGTCCTGATAATTATGTTCGGCCTTCCAACCAACTGCAACACTCGGATGATGCCCAAGATGATGAAGACGGCAGAAGGAACACAAGCAAGAAAGACATCCTCGAAGAACAAGGTGAAATCGAATGATCGACATTGGCTGTCCACCACGGGGCCGAAGGAGGTATCGCTAGCCCGGCAGAGGCTTTGACTGGCCATAGTGACAACTGCTAGAAACGGATTGTTAGGCATGTAGGATGAGGTTGCAGTAAATAGTCCCAGGCTCAGGTCGCGGCGATGTTCCGACTTCGGCGCTCAACACTTGCCGGTCAAGTGAGGCTGTGATGGTCACTAGGCTATCTCAGCCTTGATCTAGTTACAAGATTACGCAGATCTTCAACCCTGAAAGGGTAACTGCTCATGTGCCCCAATGCCCTGCTCTTCAGATCTGTGGGCTGACTATTGCGCAATCATCCTTCAGGGTTGGCAACAAACTAAGGCCGTATCCGCGGTAGGGCCCGCGGGCGGAGCGGCACGATCGCAGCCAATCATGCCCTAAATGGAATGCTTTAGTGACAGGGCTTATATGGGGGCGATTTTTCGGCGACACCGATCTAGAACCTGAATGAGGGTGTTGCCCAACATAGGCATTTGCAACTGTGAGAGTCATGCTGACAGCAAAGGGGAACATGCAGGGGGGATAACGCCATTGGAATAAGCGATCTCGTCATGTTCCTGAGGATCGCCGATCGGTCGAATTCACGGTCAGACTCATGTTTTCGACTGAGCGACAGACGGGGAGGATAAACCGGCAAGTACAGAATGCGTGAACTACTTAAGGATGATGAGCGTCAGCCGAATGATGCTATCCAGTGTCCACATATCTTATGAGTATCAATTGTGATTTGGTAACAGGACCAAAATATGCCTCACTCAGAAGCCCCTCAGGAGCGAACGGATGCCAGTGCCGACGTGACAAGCGGCGCTCAGGGCGTACGTATACCGTATACATTAGTTTCAGAGAGTATGCTAATATCCAAACCAGCAACAAACCCAGATTCGGGTCCTAGTCGCCTGCCCTCGTTCGGGCTCCACACTCTTCATGCGTATCTTTCGCGAACTCCCTCGTTGTGCGGTTACGAGTCGCTTGATTCTGCAAGGCAACTACCACAAATTCAGCGACCAAACTCTAGCTCGAATCAAGCCCGACTATACCATCTTCTCTCATCCAGAAGCCCATCCCGTCTACCGTCAAGCGGTGTCGGAAGGCTTTACCACTCTGGTCACCAAAGAGGAATTGGGTCACGAGTTCTTCAAGGGTGAATGCGACTTCAACATCCTGCCCAATCGAGCAGCCTACGACATGACGCGGCCCGCGTTTCTTGTCCGGGACCCAGTGCGCGTCTTTGATAGCTGGAAAAATATGGGTTGGGGCGATCTATACAGCTTTTTCATTTGCTATCGTTCACTTTTTAAAATGCTCAAGGCTAGCCCAACACCTCAAGTTGTCCTGTATGAGCAATTGGTGGCCGACCCCAGAGGCACAGTAACCGCACTGTCACAGTACTGGGGCATAGCATACGATGAAGGCTGTTTGGAATTTAGGCAGCCGTTTGGGGATTACCTATTCAACGGTGACCGAGAACAATCGATCTATCAGGGTGCCGTTCCTGCCGGCCTCTTCAACCGCGTCAAGTCCCACACCCATGTTGAAGATTTCCAGGGCCATGGTCTGCTATCCGCACTGGAAATTGAACATATCGAAGCCGAAGTAGGCGGCCTGTACCTTGAGGCTTATGGCCCACAGCTAGACCCCATTTCAAGTCTTCTCTTCAAAAAGACGTGGTTTGGTTTCGATCTAGATGACACACTGCACGAGTTTCGCAAGGCGTCTGCCCATGCATCCCAATCCGTCTTCGCGGCAATTCGAGTCAACCATCCCGAGAGCAAAGTCACAATTGACGATCTCCAGGCGACCTATCGTGACATCCTTCGGTCAAATTCTGCAAATGCATTTACAGATGGAAAGTCATCCGAAGATTACCGCAGCGACAGATTTCAACGTTTGCTCGAAGCCCACGGGCATGAGCCTTCCCGGGTAGAAGTGGAAGAACTGTTGGCAATATACAAAAGCAGTCTCCGTGCCGCCCTGACACTGAAGGCTGGGGCACTTCATCTCCTACAGAAGCTCAAGTCTCATGGGAAGAAGGTTGTTATTATCACCGAGGGTCCACAAGATGCACAGGAATGGACGGTGTCAGAGCTTGGGTTACAGCCATTCATAGATATCCTCGTCACTACCAATGAGGTCGGAGTGTCTAAGGTGGATGGTCTATTTTCCGCTGTTCTAGATAAGCATAGCATCGTTCCAACTGACATGGTCTATGTCGGGGATAGCGAACAGCGTGACATCGAACCTGCACGGGCTGCAGGGATAGATACCGTTCTGTATGATGAGAAGAGCAACTGTCGCCTTCGGGACCCTCACAACTTGCGGCTAAACTCACTCCCAAAATTGGAGTACCTCATAGGCCGTCATTAAGTTGGCTAATATATGGGGTCTGAGCAGTCGGTATTGACCAAATGGATCTTTGGGGTTAATAGATTACTTACATGGACAGCATATCGGTAGAGATTGGAAGCGTTTGCTGTAAAATGTGTGCATCTTGGATCTCGGGTCTCTTTCAGATCACCCTCAGGGAACAGCGGTGGGTAGCTTTCGTTCACTAGCTCGCTGCTTTTGTTCAATCATGGATAGCATGTGTAGGTTGAAGCGTCAAGGAAAGTAAAGAAAAGGAAATTGAGGGACGTAAGGTACTAATTTAAGTGCTTGTTAGCATAATGGTTGAGGCCATATCTGAGAGGCGGTGAGCGGGGCATATGGCAGGTGGATCTGTTGATACAGAGATAGGTAGAAATTCAATTCAAAAACGCACACTTTCTTCAGAAATTCTGTAACATGGAGACTATTTGGTCAGTCCATTCTGGTTGTGGCAAGCTGCTGGCATTATTAAAGATGAGACTTCAAAGCAGTGCTCAAGTTTAACGATAATTTCAAGAACGTTGCTAATTGGGCTTACTGGAAGACTGACAACTTATACGGTCTCGGGACGCACATGGAAGGTTCGCCGTACTTTGAGGCATTGGACGGTAAGTTCGTGAAAGAATCTACCTTCACCAATATGCTTATATGTCGGCCCTTTTTGCTAAACAATAAACAGATGCCAGTGGCTGGGCTTGGTTTATGCCACTACACGATGGCACTCGCTCCGTGGGAGTTGTTCAAGACCAGAAAATTGCGACTGAACAGAAGCGACAGCTCGGACGTCCCTCAACCTTGGACTTTTATAAGCAATGCGTCGAAAAGGCGCCCAGGACTAGGAAGCTCCTCTCGGGAGCGGAGATAGTCACCAATGTCAGAGCGGCCTCGGATTGGTCCTATACCGCGTCAACTTATCACATACCAAATGCACGCATCTGCGGAGATGCCGGCAGTTTTATTGGCCCCTTGTTTTCCTCGGGTGTCCATCTGGCTGTGACAGGCGGTCTCTCAGCGGCAGCTACGATTGCAGCCTCGATCAGGGGCGACTGTGATGAGCAGACGGCTGGGTTGTGGCACACCAAGAAAACGGTTGAGAGCTATACTCGATTCTTCTTGGCAGTTAGCAGTGCTACAAAACAGATCCGTGAACAGTATGAGCCTATTATCCAGGACATGGAGGAGGAAGGGTTCCAAAGAGCCTTTGATCTTCTGAAACCTAGTACGGACCTCCTGAAGCACTTCATTTTAGCTCCAGTTTTAGTTCTTCAGTTAACCAAAATCCTTTGTGTTTTAGTCATCCAAGGTACCGTCGACGCGGATAATACAGGGAAGATCTCCTACACCGAAATCTCCAAGGCACTCGAATTCTGCTTTAGGGCTTTCACATATGTCCCGCCAGAAAAGAAAGACGCACTGTTCGAGAAACTGAAGAACCTCGGTGTTGAATCTGGACAAAGCGACGCAAAAGAGGCAAAGGCACTTGATGATATAGAAAAGCATCTTACAAGGGATGAGCTACAGGTATTGGAAATTCTACGAAGTAGGCGCATGATTCGTGAAGACCCCTTTGAGATGGATAGCTTCACACTCGACACGATCGACGGATTGGCGCCGAACTTAGTACGTGGTAAATTGGGACTCGTTAAGGCTAATCAGGCCAAAATTGACAAAGCTCACTTCTTTTCGCCGCGATTTTTGGACGGTAAGGCCCCGGGGATTAGGGATGAGAGCATTTTTCTGCCCACGTCAAGGGTTCGGCTTGGTTGATCAATTATCCATGTAAATAGAATGCGATGCAGCTCGCCAGCCACATTATCAACCTGAAAGATGCACTCCATATTCAAATTCCCACACAATAGCTATCTCCCTGCTTCCTTATGCGTTCCCGTTCCATATAAATAGGTTAGCAGGATCATTCATCTAGCATCGAGACTGCCATTCCCATTCTTACATAGAATAAACTGGTTATTTCACCTAAGCCATGTGGATATAATAAATTTAAAATATACTATACTCGAGTAGCATATCCCAGGAATTATATATAACCCTAACTCCTACTTAGCTCTTAACCAAGCATCTCCTTTATACAGTAGTTCAGTATTAATGTGTTATTTCTTTACTATCTTAGTACTAACATCAGATCTCCAAGAAATCCACTGCTTAGAAGGGAACAACCCGACCGTACACTAGCGGGCAAGTGAAGGTCTAAAAATCCATTAACTGCTGGATAGATACTTATTCCTTACATTTTATAGTCTTTATACGGATATGATCACTGGTCTGTCATACATTGACATTTGTAGAGATGTTGTGCCAACAATCGTCCAAGCCTATGATAACATACTTCTGAGGATTTAAGTAATTTGACGATTATTTGCATATTAAAAGAGTCTAAAATATAAACCTACTAAGAATATACACTGCTAGGTCGTCTCTGTTACTGCATATGATATGAAAGTCTTCTCAGATAATAATCCTGGATCATATAATGACAGTAGCTAATAATCAGGTCATATCACAAGAAACAAAATTATAATCTCTTCTTTTAACTAGACAATGAGATTAAGAGAATCTCCATACAAGCACACCATAGGCTCTATAGATAAAATCTAACAGCCAATTTTTTCGTATTCTTCATTCCCACTATTTATCAACTCTGATTATTTTGACCCTGGTATAATTGAGTTGAAGATAAATCAATACACAGTTAATTTCATTACTTTGGTTAATATGTTTTATAATGGAAGTTCTCATACAATGGTGCTAACAGGAAGCCCAAGCCACTTTAGATATAAGCAATTAACCGAGAACAAGCGCCTCAAGAGGCCTGCTTACCACACCCATTGAATCTCTTGGATTGTTCCTGGAAGGAATTAATGAAATGTCTGACAAGAAAGAGACACTCGTGCAGAAGTTGACATGTAGCTAACCATATTTTTCAAACATCGAGTGACCACATGCCCGTTTTTCCGAGGCCCATTTAATAGGGTGCAACCACACCCCTAGAACAGTTTATATGCGAATGGAAAAGCACATGGTTTGGTTAGGAAATAAATGAGACTGGCTGAAATTTCAAGTTCTTATGACCACAACTTCTCGGACTCTTATTACTCCAGCAAATTTGGGGACCAGTGCGTCCTGGTAGTCGCAACTCGCAGAAAGCAAATTTTGAAGCTGCGCGCACCCATTTCCTCAAGCTCGACGGACACCCTAGCATTCTAAGTATAATACCCGATGTAGGTTCGACATCGAAAGGATAAGGAACAAAAAAAAGGGGCAAAAATAAAAAAAAAAGAATCGAAGTAAACCAGACGAATAACAGGGTCTGTAATCAAAATATGGGAGAGATACCGCAATTACCCCGTAGTGGACTTTATTATGATCACTCCACTTCCCGAGTATTTCAAAAAAAAATAATACCATTGTAACAAGCGAACCTGCTTGGTGTGAGCCAGTTTATTAGATAGCAATTGGAGGGTTTGGAATCTGCTATCGAGACACGCAAGATTCTGCAGAAGTTATTTTTGCAGCATCACCTGCACTAGACCTGCACGGGTAATGTAGTCCGACCTGGCCTGTGTCCTCTGGACATGGGCGTACCGGACAACTTGATTCGTGCCCTCATGGCCCCGTTACGAGCCCCCTAACAGACGTCCGCTAGCATCCGCACCTGCCATGGCTGAAACTTTGCCCCTGGCCTAGTCCATTTCATTTTATATAATGATGATGAGATATGGATCTTGCACAACTATGCTTTTCCTCGGTCGGTGCGTAATGTATAGTTCTTGGGTGGTAAGGAGATTCACCGACCGCAACTCCCAGCATAACAAGAAGAGGAATAGATGAATGAGCAGCGACAATCTTGGTACCACAATTCTTGAATAAGCATTTAGACTCCGGCTTGGTTTTTTCCGTTGCATTGGCGCTGGTGCTGTTCCTGCGCACGGTGCAACCGTTATCTCCACCAATGATTACCTGCAGAAAGCCCATGGCTGCAACCACCCAGGCGACTTGAGTGCACCTAACCAGCATACTCGATGCTGGGAATCACTTCAGGTATGGTCGGCTGAATATGCAGTCGATTTCCGGCGCCAGGAACAGTCCGGTCCCCTCACCACGGACATAGACCCGCCACCAAAACGTCGATAGCGGCCTCGCTTCGTCAACGACCATTTTGCCCACCCCTGACACACAGGGAAACCGGCTTCCGGTAACAATATAAAAGGGCGAGTCTTGTCGTCTCACTTTCCGTCTTTCGAGTATGCCTTGCCAGTTCTTAACTTGACTTGAGACCTCCCATTTCGTTCATTTGTCGCCCGCTATAAGAATGGTCCGTCAGTTTATCCTGATCAGCAGTCTGCTGGCAGCTGTTGCTGTGCGCGCGGCGCCTGCTAATCCTGCTCATCCCATGATTACGGAAGCGCCTGACGTCAACTTGGTTGAAAAGAGAGCGACTACCTGCACCTTCTCGGGCTCCGAAGGTGCATCCAAGGCCAGCAAGTCGAAAACCTCTTGCTCCACAATTTACCTGTCTGACGTGGCCGTCCCATCTGGCACAACCCTTGATCTCTCTGACCTTAATGATGGAACCCACGTACGTTCCCCGGGTGATCCATGTTCTATCTTCACACGCAAACGCGTCAATGGTACTGGCTGACAGTTATACTAGGTGATCTTCCAGGGAGAAACCACTTTTGGCTATGAGGAATGGGAAGGGCCTCTTGTGCGTGTTTCTGGGACTGATATCACTGTCGAGGGGGAGAGCGGCGCGGTGCTCAATGGCGATGGCAGCCGCTGGTGGGATGGAGAGGGTGGCAATGGTGGTAAAACAAAGCCCAAGTTCTTCTATGCCCATGACTTGACCTCTTCCACCATCAAGAGCATCTACATCGAGAACTCTCCTGTGCAGGTGTTCAGTATCGATGGCTCCACTGATCTTACCATGACTGATATCACGGTGGATAACACGGATGGTGACACGGACGACCTCGCCGCCAATACGGATGGCTTCGACATCGGGGAAAGCACCTATATCACGATCACAGGTGCCGAAATCTACAACCAAGATGACTGCGTTGCCATCAATTCTGGAGAGGTATGCGTCCCCTGGGCACTGGTTGAGAGGGGAGACGCATTGCTGACCATCTCGTAGAACATTTATTTCAGTGCCAGTGTGTGTTCTGGTGGTCACGGCCTGTCTATTGGCTCTGTTGGTGGTCGGGATGATAACACTGTCAAGAACGTGACATTTTATGATGTCAATGTTCTCAAGTCCCAGCAAGGTAAGGGAACGCATTTGAGCCATCCGTTTGCCGTCGTCTAACGTGTGCTTTAGCAATCCGTATCAAGACCATCTACGGCGACACTGGCTCCGTCAGCGAAGTCACTTACCATGAGATTGCCTTTTCGGACGCTACTGATTACGGCATTGTCATTGAACAGAACTATGATGACACCTCCAAGACCCCTACTACCGGGGTACCGATCACGGATTTTGTGCTCGAGAACATCATCGGAACGTGTGAAGATGATGATTGTACCGAAGTATACATTGCCTGCGGTGATGGCAGCTGTTCGGACTGGACTTGGACCGGCGTGAGCGTGACCGGCGGCAGTGTCAGTGACGACTGCCTTAATGTTCCCTCCGGAATTAGCTGCGATTTGTAGGCCGTTGTGATTGGGCGAGATGTTCCCGGGTACTCTGGTCGTTCGTTTAGCCAGCCCTTTTTGTTGAGTGGCCTGTTCTTCTATACTGTCAATTGTGTGTGAGATTACTACCTTGCCCGAGGAGAGAGCAGTTCATCCTATCGTTAATTCTTTGCCGGTCGGGGTTGGCCTACTAGTACATTGTACCCGAAGAGTCAACGGTGAAAGTTAAGGGCTTACAGAATTAGTCCAGGAGCAAAGCCAAATTTTATCAGAGCGCCTCAGTCACATCATGTTTTAAGCATTCATCAATGAAGATAACCTTGGAGTGTCAAGAGGTGCCAATTATAGCGACTTAGTACACAATAGGGTCGAGAAGGAGTGTGACTGTTGTGGCTTGGCTAGCGTGGCACGTGGCCGAGCATCTCCGGTTCCGCAGTCCGCTTAATCTTCTCTCGGCCTTTTTCTAATAGGTCACGGTTCATCCGACTGCGTGTGTGGTGTTGACAATGCCCAGACCTGATTACCAAGTAGAGTGCCATTGCGGACAAAGCATTGACGATCGGAAGAATGTGATCCCGGTCGGCAAATCCCGAGTGGCAATCACGTGCCGTGTCCATGCACGGACTTGTGACGCCATGGACCCAATGTTCATGTCCCATGCTGAAACGGAACAAGACCCGGGGAACATGGCAAGTAGGGAATTAACTCATCTGCTCAAACTCTGCAGCTATCAGGCAGTCTTTAAGAAGATCAACAATGTCGTAGGGGGTAATTCCCATCAACCAGACCGAGGGAAGAGATTTGCACGGTGTATACATATATATCTGTACCTCCCGTGCCTTTTCCGCCGAGTGCAATGTTATTACCTCAAATCCTCAAGAGATTGTTATGGTTCAATAATGAATCATCGAGCTTCGCGTAACCATGGAAAGCAATGCTTGTGTAGGAATTCCCAGCCAATAGTATGACCCATTAGCCAGGCCGGGATCTTGCAAGGCTCCAAGAGCCGCGAAACCATGGTTGCAGGATCTTGGGGCAATCTAGGGGCAAGATATCTTTCTCCAGTATCGCCCGGCTCACGGCTTTCTTCATGACCTTAACCCTTCCCCGCATCATATCATCCCAGGTTATGAAGGATAGTCAACACCATATGCATGGATTGACATCAGGGTGAACAGTGAGCGACCAAGGCAGCCCCAATACTTGCCGCCCATGACGGTCAACCGCAATGCCGCCGTCCGCGCCATCCCCGCAGTATTTCTGGCTGTAACTTCAATCACGGTCCTGCTCCGTTGCTATGTCCGCCTAAGGCTGGTGAAGGCGTTTGGGTGGGATGATGGCCTCATGGTCCTCGCCATGGTATGGCTCAATCTAGTGACAGCGGATGAGATAGACAAAACTGACATCTGCACAGGCAGTCTATGCCATGTTCTGTGGCGTCATGATTGGAGGTAGTTTATACGGCACAGGAAAACATTTCGCTGACTTGACTGCAAGCCACCGAGTTACTGCAATGGAGGTTTGTTTATTCTTCCTCCTCGGCTCACAGTGCCTGGCAACTGACAACTTACTCAGTACTGGTGGCTCTGCGAGATTGGATACTGCTTCTCGTCCATCTTCTGCAAATGTTCGATATGCATCTTTCTGGCTCGCATAACCATCAAGCGACCGCATCTCGCATTTCTCTACATCATCATGACATGCACCGTCCTCATCGGTCTTGTCCTAATGTTTGCCCTCTTGCTGCAATGTCGTCCTGTCTCTTATTTCTGGACCAGGGTGGCCTTTGATCCCAATGATGAGGGGACCTGCGTGAACACTGAAGTGGTTATTGCCCTGACCTATGCGTACAGCGGAGTTGCCGCGTGCTGTGATCTAGCGGTTGGGATTGTTCCTTTCTTCATTATTCGGGGGTTGAACATGCCGTGGCGGAGAAAAGTGGCGGCGATTGGCATCTGCAGTATCAGTTGCATGTGGGTAGCCTGATCAATCTATCTCCCATCTTTTCCAGGTTCACTGACTGATCTGTCGACAGTGCCTGCTGTGCGGTGATTGTTCGCATTCCGTATGTGCCCACATTTGCCGACCAGGACTTCCTTTGTATGTTTCCTATTCCCTCCGCCTTACACTAGAAAGCATCTGGTGCTAATCGGATATAGACGCGACTTATGAGGTGGCTGTCTGGTCCAATGTTGAGGTTGGCCTGGGGATCTTTGCGGGTAGTCTGGCCACCCTGCACCCCTTACTGAAGCTTCTTCGTACCGCTTTCATCCAACCTGGGTTGAAGCGGTTAAGCTCACGCAGCTCGTCGGGGCCCACGGCTCCGAAGCCCGACTTTGTTTCTGTATCTTCTTACCCGTCACCGTCCGTGTCTTTATTCCGCCCGGGCAACGTGATGAATACGACCACCACCATCCAGGCAGACGGGGAATGGGTGGCCGACCCTGAGTCTTGTTCCCCCCGAGCCAGCCGCGACACTGGCATGCGTACAAATGACATTCTCATCCAACAGACGTTTAACCTGAACACCGGGTGGGAATCCAGGAACAGCAGTGTTGCATGATAGATACATGTGGAATTTCTGTTGCCAATATGGATATCTATTAGCCTAGACAATATCACCAGTTACCCTAATCTGCCAAGGTACACGAGCTCATACATCCTCGCCCTGGAGAATTTCCGTGAAAAATAGGCAGTCACAATTGCTTCGGTGGAAAGATGGTCAGGATATAATGTCAAGTCTGGTGCAGTAAAGAACGTTGGACCATTCCTTAGAATTTCTCCTCGTATGTATCTGATGGCTTTGTTGCACTGGCTGATGGGACCACGTCATGGCAGGGCGGGGTTGACTGTCGATCCCT
Organism: Aspergillus welwitschiae; assembly: GCF_003344945.1. NCBI lineage: Eukaryota > Fungi > Ascomycota > Eurotiomycetes > Eurotiales > Aspergillaceae > Aspergillus > Aspergillus welwitschiae. The sequence goes on along the minus strand of NW_020798744.1, from coordinate 181,750 downwards.
CTTCCCCTCACCAGTTGTCCTTCGCACTTCTCGTCCATGATCCTTCATACCAACCACAACGCCTGTGTGTTTACAAGTATTAACTACCGAACGAACGATGGCCGCATATCCTCGTCCTGACTTCCACCGCCCAGCCCTCAATTGGCTTTCCCTGGACGGTTCCTGGGACTTTATCTTCGACGATGCCGATACAGGCCTAAGCCAACGGTGGCATCAACAGGGTCTCCCTGCCCAAGAGGCCGCACAATCGAAGCGTCAGATCAATGTCCCGTACGCATTCCAAACCCCGGCGTCAGGTATTGGTCTATATGAGGTTCATGAAGTGCTCTGGTATGAACGAACGGTCCCGGACATACGCACCACAGATGAACAGACGAAAGGGAACCGACTAATCCTTCGTTTCGGGGCGGTGGACTACGAATGTACTGTCTGGGTCGATGGACAATTGGTTGGCGCTCACCGAGGAGGCCATGTACCTTTTGAGATCGATGTCTCGGACGCATTTGGTGCCCAGGGAGGCTCGGACACCCGGCGCCTCACCATTCGCGTTCGCGACTCTGCAACCGATCTCGGTCAACTGCGAGGGAAGCAATACTGGGGCCCCGTTCCACAGGAGATCTTCTATACCCCTACTAGTGGCATCTGGCTGTCTGTCTGGTTGGAGAGTGTGCCCCGGACGCGGCTGGGAAGCAGCAGTGACGGGACGGTCCTACGGTCGGATGACATTCAAGGTGGCCTCTTACATGCACGACTCACGGTACTAGGTCGCCCCGTGGCCGCCGATTGTAGCGTTGAAATTGAGGCTAGTCTTGCAGGAAATCTGGTCAGTCATAGCAGAAAAGATCTGCCCCGTGACAAGGACTGGGTAGACCTTGACATAGACATGCGCGTTCCACAAGTCGAGTCATTGAAACAACAGAGCCCGTTCAACATTGATGGTTGTTGGCGAGGTAATGTAGCTCTCTGGGCACCGGAACACCCAATCCTGTATGACCTGGTTCTGCGTCTCTACGACTCCTCGGGCAATCAAGTGGATACTATTGAGACGACGACCGGCATGCGGAGCGTTTCATGGACTTACGGCGATGGAACCTTCCGACTGAATGGAAAGCCGTGCTTCCAGACACTCGTGCTGGACCAGGGGTACTGGCCAGAGACAGGCCTGACCCCACCATCACAAGATGCTCTCCGAGCGGACATTGAAATGGCGAAGAATATGGGTATCAATGGCTGCCGCAAGCACCAGAAGGTCGAAGACCCCGTGTTTCACTACTGGGCCGATCGGCTCGGGTTCCTGGTCTGGGGCGAGATAGCCAATGCGTACGAGTTCAGCGACGAGTATATTTCGCGCTTCAACAGCGAGTGGGTGGAGGCCGTGCGAAGGGATATCAATCATCCGTGCATAGTGGCATGGACCCCATTCAACGAGAGCTGGGGCTATCCCTCCCTGAAGGACAATATTGACCAGCGCAACCATATCCGCTCAGTGTACTACCTCACCAAGTAAGTCAATGTTTGTTCTATTCCTTCAAAAAGCAACATCGCTTATAAGTTTAGGACGCTGGATCCAACTCGGCCGATCAACGATAATTGCGGCTGGGAGCATGTAGCAACCGATCTGACGACTTACCACGACTACTCCGACTTCCCTGCGCTGACAGAAACTTGTGCGGATTTCAAGACTGGTATCCTAGGCAAGAAGTCCAACCGAGACATGTTTGTACCTCCTATCCCGGCCACTCCATCCACTCCTTCGGACGCTGGTGCACAGCATGCCTCTGGGGCTCCCGTCATCTGTTCAGAATTTGGAGGAGTCAATATTATCCCCGCAAAGGGGACCGCAGCCGGGGAGCGGGATTGGGGATACACCACCGCCGCCGATCCGGAAGACCTGCTGAGTCGCCTGGAAAAGCTTGTCATGGCAGTGGTGAAAGGAGGGCATTCGTGTGGATTGGTCTATACCCAACTGTATGCCCCCTTCCTTACTGTTTTGCGACATATAGGTTGTCTGCGACAGTGGTGGCTATCAGCAGCCGTGTCCATCAATACCCAATGGCTAATTTCCTTCATAGGTGTGACATCGAGCAAGAGGTAAATGGTCTCTATTCGTACGATCGGAAAGAGAAGGTGCCAGCTTCCCGGGTCAAGGCCATTATGGATTCCGCTCACCGCTACTACCACGAGCATGTGGCTCCTAAATAGACAATCATTGCTAGAGCTGAAGGGGAGTAAGGACGAATGAACGCTATGACACCTTTTTACCCCACAGTAATGGTGCCTGGCAGGCGGCAATATATCCCTGCCTGCTTAGTACCACGACACACCTCTGTCCCTGGTGGTGCTTTTGAGCCGATGCCCAAATAATTCTGCGATAAGGTAGACAGCAACAACACGAGTAGAGAGAGTACTATTACTATTTAACCGGAATTCTCAATGGCCTGGCTATCCAGAGTAACCGATCTTACAAGCCGCAAAGACGATCGTAGCAACCTCAATCTATATCAACTAATTGGATGCAATAATACATTTTCGGTCTAAACTAAGCGCTCTACGCTTCCTTCTCTGGTCCCTTCCCCGCCACTTTCCAAGTTGGAGTCCGCCGTGTATCGGACTGAGATCGCCGTAGTCTTTACAATGCCTGTCGTCGGTGCGCCGTCCTCACTGCTGAGACTGGTGTCATCTGCTTCCGCATAGGGGTGGTATTTTCGCATCTCTCTCTTGTGCGCGGCCTCTTCAGCCCCTGGAATCGGTAGCTGGGGAGTGACCATCTCGAATGCGACCGAAGCATCGCCACGAGCCGCCGAAATCTTGACGTGGGATCGACGAGAGTACGAGGTAGTGGATGTGGGAACGTATTGGCGACCCGTTGACGGGTAGGTGGCCCGGCGTGATGAGCCCAGCAGACGAGGCAAGTAGGTACTGGCAATGGCCTTGAGACAAGGGGCACAGGCAGCCAGAACGGCGACATGAACCTCTACTGCTGAGCTGCAGAAACCAATGGAGTATGTGGCGTCGTACACGGGATGAGTTGGAAAGAAGCCCTTAGCGAGGAGCACTATCCGCCAGACTCCCACCCCCGTCGCCCTGTACCTACTTAGCCATCTGGTCTTCATTTTCTTGGAAGATCTTCCGCCACTTACACCGCGCCCATGCAGAGCACCACGCAGACAGCAACCTTCCTCCTCAGCGGCATATGTAACCCCCAGGTGATGATGATGGGAATCGACAGAACGAGCAAGTCGGTGAAGAGGTAGGTTGCCGCCGTCGCCACATAGAACGCCCCCTGATTGATGCACGATCCTTTTGAGATAGAAAAGTCATAGACGTAGGCGACCGGACTGCACTGAAAGATATCCACAAAGAGAACGGCGATGAATAATGCGACCGTAATGAACATGGTGGACCATATGAGAGAGTTTACGAGCCGCGATTGGGACTCGAGGCGACGCAGAAACATGAGGATAGAGAGCTTCACCATCGTCAGGCAAGGATTGTAGATTAGTTGATTCGCAAAGTTCCACTGATCCAGTCAGTCAATGGCAGAGGTAAAGAGCGGGGACAGGTGAGCCCCTACAATGAGTCCTTGCTTGATGTCATAGTCTTTTGGGATATCCCAGATATGGATCCCCACGTAGTTCGTCTTGATGTCTGTTTTAGTTAAGAATCAGCACAGAATGCAATGCGGTCTAGGGGGCACCTACAATACCACGAGGTAATTGATTGCCCGATAGCGAGAATCTGTCAAGGTCAGCACCATGTAAGATGTATCCGAGGAAGGGGCCTCTACATATCCGACTACAATCAGGATATCATCTTCTCATGGTTAGTGAAACCTAGCCTGTGGAGAAGGGTAAGTACCTCCCACCTGCTCCCAAGCGCGACCGAGTCAAGTAGCGACTCCAAATTCGCAGCAGCACTGCGATCCCTCCAAGCACCGGAAAGGCGACGACCACGCCCAGGGCGAGCTTCTGATGAGCGTCGTCTACCATCTTAGGCTTAGAGATAGACGGGAGACGCTGCCCGCTGGCATCGAGGGGAATGATACCTGTTGGATGCTGCTCTGCTTAAGGTCATTTTTCCGACCGAGGGCATCTACGCGACCCCGGACTAAGTCCATGGAGCGAGCGAGCAGATACTTCGTAGAAGCCTCAGACCTTGCAGTAGTGTCGTTTCATGGAGAGTAATGAAGACTGCAGGAGGCATAAGACTACAAATGCATTCTGAGGGATGGTTCGGCTTCCACCAGTCAAAGCCAAAATAGTACACATTCCGATATGTTTGCAGTGCCTAAGTGTCTGTTGACAAGCTATTAATAAGCGGAAAAACTTGTCCGGCAAGACTCCCCTGTGGGATGTCCGACCCTATTCTCAAAAGAGGTATCGCACACATATTAAAGTCCAGGGACTCGTGCACTTGGGGCCGGGGTTTCCGTCGGTTCTCCGGCGGAGAGGACGGCCATTGCTGGCGTCGAAATAGTCGATTGGCAGGTCGGAGATGAAACGCGGCAGAGACGACAGGGGTCTGAACAGAAATAGCTGCAATCTCGGGTTATCAGGATAAATAGAAACGGAGACTGTGCATATTGTAGCCGAGTCCATCCATCCGTATTCACTTCTAAGGCACCTGGGCAACTAACTTATTTTCTCCGTCGGGGAGTTTTCCGCCCCCGGTCGCAACCAGCCCCTTCTTCTCTATTCCCTGCTGGCTGCATGAAGAACCGGGATTTAAACCTCATGCAGGAACGATAGTCGTCTGACTAACCCTCATTTGAATGCTTAAGATAAATCTGGGGCATCCAGGCACGGATGATTCTGCGATCGCCTGTTCCTGCGGATCACGGGCTCCGTCCATCACGCGAAGTAAGGGATGCATGGATAGAATGGGACAAGATGTGGGATTTTCTGACATGTTTTCCAGGCTTTATTTTAATATTCTTCCCCCACCCCCTTCCTTTTGTTACAATCAAGCTGAATGATTAGCGGGCGGATCAAGTCCAGCCGTTTTGCTTCCCATCCAAGGCAATGTCATTTCCGAGCTGCGCCGGCTCTTCCGGGGAGACCCAGTCCGGGCCTGGCCAAAACGTCTGATAGCAGGAAGACGAGGCACGGGGCTCTTGGTATTGTGGAATCGAGTCTCAGACTATACCAAATCTGCGAACTCTAAAGCATTCAGCTTCGCTTGACACGAAACCAAGCTGACCGGGTGCCCCCACTGCTCCACGACATCGCTCGGCCAGTGGAGGAGAGCTTAATCTAATGCGGGTTGGAGGCCACCACACCACTCGTCGCTGGAAGCACTAATGTTGATTAGCCCAGGTCGGTTACTGTCTAGCGAAATGGACCATCGTTAACGGCCGTCGGTCGCACTGACTTAAATATTGCTTGCTGGGCACTGTTTCAAACTGCTGTTGGCTGGTGTCAGGATCAATGGCTCCTTCAACTTTGTTCCTCGCGGCGCTCGCCCTCGGCGCTGCCTCCCAGGCCAGTGCGACCTCCAGGACGGTCCCCGTTGCGGCCACAACAGTCCCATCAACCAACTCTGTGGCCAATGCTCCCTTCTTCGCCAGTGAAATCCACCAACTTACAGATGGCGTGCTAGCTGGGCTGCAGGCTTCCCTGGGAAACTCTACCGCTCTATTCGAGTTCGGCCGCAATACCTCTACAAAATCCCTCTCATCCGGCGAGTGCAAGGTCTTCCCCAGTGATGCAGCCTGGCCATCCGACGCGACATGGTCATTGTTTGACCAGTTGCTTGGAGGTGCGCTCATCAAGACGGTCCCGTTAGCTGCAGCCTGCTATCCGTCCTGGTCCGAGTACAATAAAACCGAGTGCGATTATGTGTCGGACGAGTGGACCGTCTCCTACCTCCAGTAAGTTAACCCCTGTTACCCCCGCCAGAGCGAATTGTATTGACAAAGTTGGACAGTGCAGCAGACCCCGCGTCGGTAATGTGGCCGCTGTTCGAGGGCCGCAGTTGCTTGCCACCCGACCTGGCCTCCGGATCTTGCACTTTGGGGGGCTACAGCAGCTACGCAGTAAACGTCAGCACGGTAGCGCAAATACAGCTGTCCGTCAACTTTGCCCGCAATGCTGGCCTGCGCCTAGTTGCCAAAAATACCGGTCATGACTTCAATGGGAAGTCCACTGGCGCTGGAGCCCTCGGCATCTGGACGCATCACCTCAAAGATATCGTCTATTATGAGAACTACCAGCTGGGCAACTACAGCGGTCCCGCGGTCAAGATGGGTGCCGGTGTTCAGGCGTTCGAAATTTACGAGAAGGCCAACGAGCTTGGGTTTACTGCAGTAGGTGGCGAGGGGAAAACTGTGGGCGTGGCCGGTGGCTACGTGCTTGGAGGAGGTCATTCACCCATGTCGAGTCTGTACGGATTGGCTGCAGATCAGGTGCTGGCACTGGAGGTTGTCCTTGCCAGTGGCCAGTTTGTCACCGTTACCGAGCAATCAGATCCTGATCTATTTTGGGCCCTTCGTGGTGGCGGTGGAGGTAAGTTGCACAAGCCCCTTTCAAGTCCCTCGACCATATCATTTACGCGGACGACCAGGTACCTACGGCATTGTAACCTCCGTCATCTCTCGTGTCTACCCCAAGGTGCCTGTGACTGTGTCGACCTTCTCGTTCGCTACTGGTACCAATGTCTCGGCTGATACCTTCTGGGCCGGTGTGCGTGCCTACATGCAACGGTTTCCAGTAAACGCCGATGCTGGAACCTACGCCTACTTCTGGGTCATCTCGACGGGCACTGACGCGTTCGAATTCCTCATGAACCCTTATTTTGCGGTTAATCACACCGTAGCCGAGTTCAATGCCCTGATGCAGCCGTGGTTTGACGAGCTAAATCACCTTGGTATCTCCTTCCAGCCGAACACGACTTACTACGATAACTTTTACGACGCCTGGAATGTTGGCTTCCCGTTGGAGACCGTCGGCTCGGTGACCATGATGACTGGATCCCGACTCTTTCCACGCTCCAACTTCGAGGACCCATCCCGATTCAACCAGACCGTGGCCGCTCTCCGCTCCACCGTTTCGGCCGGTTACTCGCTTCTGGCCTTTAACCTCAAAGCGGATTTGCTCGATGGAGTTGCCTCCAGCTCCGCCAACCCAGCCTTCCGCAAGACCCTGATGCATGCCATCACATCGACCAGCTGGTCAAGCAATGCGACCAATGCCGATATCCTCGAGGAGATGGAACACTTTACCTACGATATCCTGGGAGAGTGGCGGCGCACCTGCCCGGAGGCGGGAGCCTACATGTCCGAGGCGGATGTCATGGAGCCGAATTTTCAGCAGGCCTTCTACGGCTCGTACTACGATCGACTGTACGCCCTGAAGCAAAAGTATGATCCTACAGGACTGTTCTATGCACCGACTGGGGTGGGTAGCGAGGACTGGAAGGTGCACAGCTTGGATGGGCTGCCAGATCAGAACGGCCGGTTATGTAGGGTGTGAGTAGTACTCACTTGTCTCGATCGTATATGTGTTTGTATTGTAAATTCCTTGAGAGCAAGAATCATAAAATTGGACAATAGTGGGTCGCATTCAATCATGCATACATTTATCGCGCCTTTTTGCTGCCTCGCGCCCTCTGGACTGCGGCTCTGTGGCCTAAGGTCGATAGTCGTGACTTGTAATCTTCCACTAAGAAGAGACTTTGAACGGCTGGCCCACGTATAACCGACGTTTACAACCATTCCAAGATGACCAACGCCGGCACGTTGACAGGAGGTCAGAGAGGGGCCACTAGGTATAATATTCAGGCTCGATTGACACGAGTCACTCGACATTACGTGCTCATCCGGTTATCGGGACGTTGTACCATCCGGGGAATAAGCAGCTAGTTCTCATATTTGGAACGTAATCCGTCCGTGTTAGACGTTGAAAAATATCATGCATCCTACTTGTCGCAATGACCGGTGATATCGCAGGCGATTTTCTCGGCTAGGGCATCTGTGTGTGGTCAGCTTGATGCAATCAGTACAAGAGGCACCGGATCGTAGCTTACATATTGTAGCCTGCGGGTGACCCGGAGGCAGCAGAGGGAAAATAGAGGCATCGACTACCCGTAGCCCCTGCACTCCATACACGCGGCCCTGGGTGTCTACCACAGCCATCGGATCGTCGGGAGTGCCCATCGCGCATGTGCACGAGGCATGCGAGACGGACATGGCATTCCGGCGGATAGAGGCTTCGATCTCCCTGTCTGTTTCGACCGAATCCCCCGGAAACGCTTCCGGGCCAATTACCACCGGACTGAGGCCACTTGATTGCCAAAATTGCCGCGCACGCTTGACTCCTGCCACCATAACCTCAATGTCTGCTGATTCAGTGAGCCAGTTTGGGTTGATTAGCGGCGGGACTGCAGCATCCCCGGAGGTGATTGTCAGGTTGCCCCGGGACTGCGGTGCCCCGATGGCAAACCCAATGGATGCGTAATTCAAACCATCATCAGGCTCCTGCGTCGCATCTTCCATTCCCCCTATATACGATGCCCCCAAGACATACTCAATCTCGGGCCAGTCCGATGGATACTGTGCCAGAACCTCTTGGGTATCGTTCGAGAATTGTGCACGCAGATCATCCGGAATCTTTTCCCACGCCAGGGCGTCATTCCCGGTGCTGGTATAGGGTCCAGCGGCCAGCTCATCGAATTGCCGTGCTGCCTGGGCCTGTGCCTCCGGCGAATTCATCGCAGACGCCGTGACCACATTAACGGGGTGCACGACGGTCGACCGGAGTTGGTCCTGCAGATTTTGGCCGACGCCTGCCCGATCAGCCACCACGGGAATACCAAGTGGATTGAGAATGGCAGCAGGCCCAACGCCAGACACCATCAGCAGCTGCGGCGAACCGAAGGTTCCCGCGGATAGGATAATCTCTTGAGTTGCGTTCAATTGGTAGGTGAATCCCTCGGTCTCCACCACGACTGATGTTGCCCGTCGGTCACCGTCAAACAGTATCCGCTTCGCCCGCGCAGACTGATAGACCTGATAGTTGGGGTGACTCAAGCCGCGAGTCAGGAAGGCGGTCTCGGAGGACTCCCGCAGCATCGTGGAAGCGTTAATTGTTTGCAGAGGGTATCCCAGACCCAGGAGCGAGCCACTCTGAAACCCTGGAATCATCGACAATCCCGCGCTGTTCAGGCCCTGAAGACCCCATGAAGTAAAGGCCTGGGCGTAGTGGGAGTAGGTTACAGACAGTGGACCGGTTCCGGTGCCCAGCACGCTGGCATCATACCATGGGGTGGCGTTGGCTAAACGCAAGGACTGATCGGGCGGGGTGAAGTGTAAGCTTTTTTCGAAGAAGGGCAACAGGTTGTCGAAGGTGAAGCTGTCATCGTTCACTGCATCCGCCCATTTCTGATACGCTCCTTTCGTGGCCCGATGGAATACCATGCTATTGCGGGCGGAGCTGCCTCCCAGGCATTTACCGCGCGTGTAGTGTACCTGCGCATCGTAGAGTCCCTGTCACGAACAGATCCGTCAGCGCTTGTCATCATTCATTCTGTCGATGGCCGTGAACAACATACCTCTTGCGGGGTAGTGACGTATCCCCAGTCAATCAAAGGTTGCCAGTCAGATGGCGATGGACCGCTGTATGTTGAGGCGCTGGCGGGAACCTGGCTTAGATTACCATTGTTCACCTCGTAGAAACCCCCTGCTTCGATGACAGCCACCGAGCCGTTCTGCTGCTCGGCTAGTCGCGTCGCCAGCGTCAGGCCCGCAGTCCCACCTCCTACCACGATGTAGTCGAATGTTGCATTGGTCCCAGGAACTCCAAATGAAGACCCAAATGGTCGTTGCCCCTGGGCGTGGGCGGAAGCAATCTGGGCTACCACCAAGCTAGCTTCTAGAACAATGCGCATGCTGGAGGTTGCGTGCATTATCTATGAGACCTGGAAATTCAATGGGGAGTCACAGGGGGAGTTTATATGCCCGGTGTCTTTGCGCCCCTCTGGAATAACTGGGGTTAATTTCCGTGGTGTCCGCGAAACTCCTGCAACCGGAATGTGGGTACTGCTGCTAGTCGAATACAATGTCACTTTCTGGAATGTGGATGAATGATCCGCAGACGTATTTGCGGTCACCATGCCTCGAATCAACGGAGAATTCGGGCGTAGGTGGAGGACGATTGACAACAGTGATGCATATGTCGAGGTACTACTGCTATGTTGAGTGACAGGCGTTCATTAGTAGGGTTACTACTATATACAATGCCTAGAAGCTACCACAGATGGCTGCTTGTGACACCTAACCCCCCTTAGCCCACCTCCTACCTATCGGGCAACCGCATACTTCATCCACAAGGGGTCCTGCAGCAGACATTGCAAGCAACTCTCTTCGACTCCTACCAGTACCTCCACGCCCCCCTCGGGTGGCGCCGGCAAGACAAGTTGCAGACCGTTGATGACTCCGATGTGAGGGGCTCGCACCGCGCCAATGCGGTGGCCCAGCAGAGGACCCCAGTCCAGGCCATATAACTGAAAGTTAATCCAAGAGGTCTGCACGCAGTTGAACCCAGGAACATCCAGGAATGCCGTGGGGACTAGGCGGTCGACATCCTCCAGTTGCTCCACGAGAGCGACCAGGTCGTCTGTAAATTGCCGGTCGGCGCGGAGCACTTCTTTACGAATTAGGATGGCCAGATCTGCGAGGCCAGCAGAGCCCAGAATGGTGCGAATCGGTAGGGAGACCCCAAGATACTCCAGGAAGCAGCCCAGGGTTTCCGGGTGCACGGGCGGATCGGTCCGTAGGCGCCCGTCGATCGCGAGGTTAAACACGGATACGGGATCACCCTGGAGAGTATCCAAGGGCCACTGCACAGCCATCACCGTCCTCCAGAGCAACGCCGACAGGGCGTCATTGGTGGAAATCCAAGTTTGGTCTGAGGTCATGGTCGCATGAGCGGGAGACGCTGCTTCCTTCAATGCCACGAGCGCTGCAGGGGAGAAATAGAAGACTTGGGAGCGATGATTCTGGGCCAGCATCTTGGGAGGCGCTCCGGACGGTGCAGATGGGAGCAAGGTATACTGGGGATGGCTACCCAGCGAGCCATCAGTACGTCCAGACGCACTCATTACGCATTCGCGATCTCGAGCAATCGCTTCTGGGAGCTCGATGGGTTCCGGGATGGCCATTCCCTGGGCGCGACGACACTCCTCCGCCCAAACTTTCATCCACACCTGGTAGGTCGTGCCGTCACCAACCACATGCAGCACGCACCAGTTCAGTAGTAGGCCACCCGGGATAAAGTTGGCCTGTAAGAGCGACACCGGCAACCGCTCGCCCGGAGTTGGCCATACCGAGCGGCGGCAGAGCACGTCGGCGTCAAAGAAAGCCACCGGGAACGCCTTGGCCTGAAGCTCTGTGTATGTTGTGGGAAATGCGCCCAGCGCACGCAGATCTCGCGTCTCTATCGGCTCGATATCCCCCTCAGGGAGACGTTGGAGGCGAAGGACACCTCGCTGTGTTGTGCGATCGTCCGGCACCGCCTCACATGTCATGACGGGTAGCCGGCGAGTAGTAGCAGCATAGCTCACCCGGAGAACCTCAACCACCTGCTCGAGATCATATTTATTTCCAAGTGGAAAGGGAAAGATATACCGCACATAGCCCTTTGGACCGATACGTTCCAACGCCGTGAGGCTCGGGATGTCGCTCGCTTCAGCTATGGAACCCATTGCACCACACGAGATGATCCGAGCAGAGCGTAGTTGTATTGAGGACAGGGTGAGTATACCGACATGCAATCTGGACACAGGTCTATCGTCTCCCAATAAATACCCTCAACTCATGATAACCCCGCAGACGGCCTATGGATTGGCGGAGGAGGAGCAGACGCTAAAATGCTTGCTACTGCGGCCTCATCAGGTCAAGCTTCCCAATACGTCGACTGACAGGAGAAATTAATACCCGCTCATGGGTATGATTGGCCATGAGGTTGGCCTGTGTTAACTATCGCTGGCGATAACATGGATTCGTTCCTTGAAAGCCGTTCTATCCGACGGGGAGCAGCGGATGAATTGTGATCGTCGCCACGATCCCCGTCAGGTGTCAGCACTAATGCAAGGCGAACATGCTAAAAGTGACACCGTTCTTTGTCCCGATGCTCCAGCCAGCGACTATAATCCTAGCTTGGATGGCAGCCCCTAGTAGCTAGGTGAGTGCGAAAAAAAAAAGGAGCAAGTGGCCTCTCCCAACCGATGGCCGTTTGGTTTAGTTCACTGCACGACGATAACCAGTTTAAATGTTTCCTGGCTGCTCCTGTCACCGTGTTGGCGCCGATATAAAGGCTGAGGAAGGGGAAGGTCTGGTCCTGGCTGATTAGGTCGGTTGAGACATGGGCGCGAGGGACTTGGACCCAACTATCGTGGCCATCTTCGGTCAACCCCCTGCCCACATCAATCTAGCCGTTAGCCAGGTGCGTCGAGACAATGCAGCCGTCGTTTCTTTGCTGGTTCTCAGCATTATTGCTGTGGTCCTTCGGTTCATCGCGCGACTGGCCGTGCGAAATCCTTTTCGACTGGACGACTGGCTGATTCTGGTGTCCCTGGTGCGTGAACAACATGTGTCGGTCAGAAATTGATCTTCAAGTTCTAACATCAACATTGCTACTTACCAGGTTTTCGTCGCAGCCACGGCAGGCCTAAGTCTAGCAGGTAGAACGCGGATTACTTCCTATTTTCCCCGATACATCAGCCGCTAAGTATTGGTTAAATTCTAGGCAGTACATTGGGCGCTGGAAAACACGTGTGGGCAGTATCTCTGGGGGATATATCAAGCATCTTCAAGGTGGGGTTTGTGCGATACTTTTCAAGCGTATCAGGTTGCTTACCCGTCAGATCCTGTTCACATACACCTTTATGTATGCTGCCGGATGTTCAGCTTATAAACTCTCGATCCTCTTCTTCTACCGCCGCGTCTTTGTGGTGGTCCACCAACCCCTCTCCCTCCGACTCTCTATTCTGTTTGGGTTTCTACTCGCGCTCTCTTACCCCGTCATTGTCTGGGTGGCTATGGGAAACTGCTGTCGACCGCTGTCCTATTTCTGGAATCAGTTCCTGGGCGCGTCGGGAACGTGTATTGACACCGACACATTCTTCCTCGCAACTGGAATCATCAACATGGTCAACGACATTATAATTCTGCTCATCCCCTTTCGACAGATTGCAAAGCTGCAGATGAACCGCCGAAAAAAAATTGCTGTTTGTCTGATTCTTGCATTGGGTGGCTTGTGAGCGTGTCCTGTCCCGGGTTTGGAACACACCTAACGTACATTGCAGCGTTTGCGTAGCCAGTGCCGTGCGCATTTACGTTCTCTATCGATTCACTCAAGCTCGTGATATTACTTGGATGATGGGACCGCTATTTATCTGGTCCAGTATTGAGCCATCCGTGGCCATCGTTTGCGCCTGTCTTCCCCATCTCGGGCCCCTGGTGCGTCTCACGCGCATTCGGATACTATCCAGCCAAGGCAGCAAAGGTAACCACATGCCTTTCACCGGTTCTCCATGGCAGCCGTCGCGCCGTCATGAAGGGCGGACCCATTGGCAGGCTGGCATACAACTTAGCCCACCAAGACACGTGAGGGCCCTATCCTCTACATGCGGGGTGGCCGAAGACGAGGTTGGGCTCGCCGTCCATGGGACGGCTGACACGACGGCACAGCACACGCCATCTCTGCGCTCAACATCGGAATGCCCGATTCCAGATCACTCCATTGTCGTCCGGTCCAGCTTGGAACAAACCGTCTCTTACCGCTAAGTCAGGTAGTATGACAGAGTGTGCACGGCACGGACAGTGGAGATGGACTTCGTATTCATATCAGATTAGGGTGTATACGAGTACACCAGCTATGTTTAGATAGTGTCAGCAAGAATTACGGACTAGATTGGTGGGGCAACGGCAAGAAAGGGTCGAGAGGCAAGACTTCACCTCCTCCCGTGTGTCAGGTCTACCCGAAACACAATCAAGCCCAGGCCAATGGTCTCTCGGTCTCATCCACAGTCGATCTACATCTATGTCTCTACTGATTGGATCACGATGCCAACGTCCTGAAAGCCTAGCTGGATGCAGGATGTATGAGTGAGCGACTTTGCTAGATGGAAAAGAGGTCTCGTCGCTAGAGTACGTTTTCGTCCTCCACTCTCTCTGTCCAGCGCTAGAATCCGTTGCATGGCTTAGCTCGAGAGCTAATAGTAAACGAGTGTGTATTAGGCAGACTGTTGATGACAATAAAAAAGTGATAGAATATGAACGAGTGACTATTATGTATATTACCACGCAATGGCAATCGATGAACAACATCATGCTCGGAGCACCACCTCCAACAATCCAAGCCACACCTCCCTGGATCGCTGTCCTTTTCAGGTCGAGTCCTCGGACGCCTTCACCACGACGGGAAAGCTTTCGCTCGCAATCTGCGAAGAGTCCTCCACCCACACCAGCTTGTAGACATCTTCATTGTCTGTCTTCGACGCCCAGAACTGTGCTTCCAGCTGGGTATCGTTGTTGTAGACCAGCTGCGATGCAAAGAGGCCAAAGCCCGTGACCACACCATTCAACCCCTCAGCCTGGGCAAAAGGCAGCACGCCAAGACAGTTGTCGCTTTCCGGTCGGATATAGAGGGATCCTGCCCGAGTACCGTTCATAAACGTGCCGTTCACGATCCAGCACTCATCAGTGATGGAGGGCAGATCCCAGGTCATAGGAGTCAGGTCCGCCGCAGTGTTCTCCGGATCTTGGGCGATGTAGAGAAGACCTAGATTGTCAATTAGCCGCGGCTGAGTGGTACATAGCTCCGGTGGCCATACCGTCACTGAGCCCATAAGCAATGGGGTAAGCGGAAGAGTTCTGTCCATAGGCCAACAGGGTGGCATTGGTCTCCGATCCTCTCTTAACGTGGGTGCCCCAGGCAGCACTCAGGCTAGCCTGCAAGGCGATCAGAGGGCACAGAAAGTTCGTCCACTGCATCGTGGATATTGGAAAGATAGAAAAGCAAAGGAGTGAAGAAGAAACGAATGTGAATGATAAGGAATGTGCTTTGTGTATTCCCGCCAACGAACAAAAACGTGGTTCTCCTACTATTCTATATAGGGGCCCCTCCCAGTTATAGACTCATTGCTCTAGTGGATCACTAGCCCCCGAATACCAAAGTTAATATTCCTAGCAAGATCTAGGTTCATATCTCTCAGACGGCTTTTCCGGGACTCATTCCGCGGGCGACTGGCAAAAATCTTCGACGGCATGCGCGGTCCTCAGGCCATGCTAACCGCAGCCAAACCTTGATTCTTGCGTGGGTGACGCGCATGCCTGGCCGCAAAGTAGGGCTGATGGGAAACGGCAACACACTGGCAGGCGCTGAAGAGCCAGTAAAAAACGGTAGACCTGAAGTGCGATGGAGACGGCAATTGTGGTGCCAAGAGCTGGAAAAAAATAGATCTTTCGGGTGGAGACGGTTGGGTGATGACGTTGCGGAACCACGCGAGCTTATGTGGCTGATGCCCGCGATACTGATTATCGTTCACGGTAGTCTGCGATCTTGACCCATCTGGTCTGTTGATCCTTGCCCCATGGGGCTCTAGTCCCTGTAAACTAGCTGGAGATTGTCCCGACACCGACGCAGCATAGCCTGGTTGGCTCTCGATCGTCACGGCATAGGGCTCTCAGGGCTCTCGGTGTGTCTGAAACCTGACCGTCTTCATCGACCCTCTGCCACAATGATACCCTTCATCTGTGGGAGTTGAGAGATCTTCGAGTTCTTCCCGTTTCTAAACTTGCCGGGCCTGATTCTTACGTACCACAGGAAAAGCTGCCTCAAGCGCATCCTTGGGCCCTCTAGATACCTAAAAACATTTCCGTCCTTCCTTCTCGCTCGGTTTCGTAGGCTTCAATATGGTCCTCATGAGTGTGGCCGCTTATATATATTTCCGTTATGCTCTGTCCGATCCTGCATTTTCTGTACCCAGAACCAATCAAGACTTGATCTTTTGATGCTGACAGAAAATTTAGAAATATTCCGGATGTTGGTTGTTGGTCCAAGAGCAACGCAAGCCGGACCTCTGGCATGCGTGTCACCGGTGGGTCCCTATGAATGGTACCCCATTTCACGCCAATACCAAGGCGTAAAGAGCTTGATGACCAAGATAGACTCTCACCATCCCCATGGTGCCTTAAGCCTGTAGAGATCGTCGGTGGGGAAACGGATGAGCGGCCCTAGTTCCAAAGACCATCGACGGTACTCTACCACAGAGACGGACCACGGCCGAGAAGAGGTACCAGGAGGTTATCCAGCAATGGTCAACCATCTTAGAGAATCTTATAAAACTTGACCGTCTGGAAGCAGATATGCCACTCCTACAAAGTATCATCCAGTCCTCATTGCAGTGGGCTTGTCATTCTTTGGTGCTATAATTCACTCCCTTCGTGTTCTCTTTGACTTTGCATTTCATTTTTTTTTCTTCCTTTTCTACTGCTTGATTAAGTCGCTCGCTCCTATCTTCTTCTCACGCGCTACGTCCGCGTTAATATTAGTATAATGTGGTTTTCTGCCTCTTTCCTTCTGTCGGCCCTTGCCATACCACAGGTCCTCGGAGCCTCCATCCCGTCCACCTCCGAGCCCAAATCATGCGTCAACAGTCCGACCAACCGTGCATGCTGGCGAGACGGGTACAACATCTCCACCAACTACTATGAGGAGGTCCCCGATACCGGGGTTACGCGCGAGTACTGGTTCAATGTGGAAAATACCACCGCCGCTCCGGATGGCGTTGAGCTACCTGTCCAATTGATCAATGGCACCTTCCCTGGTCCCACGATTATCGCAGACTGGGGAGACACAGTCAGTAAGTAGTATTGCCCCATCCTTGTACTTCGTCTTTGTGTCTGACTGTTGGACCTGTAGTCGTGCATGTCACCAACTCTCTGCAGAATAATGGAACGGGTCTGCACTTCCACGGAATTCGCCAGAACTGGACGGACCAGATGGACGGTGTGCCGAGTATCACCCAGTGCCCCATCGCTCCGGGGCAGTCATACACTTACAAATGGCGCGCTGTGGAGTATGGAACGGGCTGGTATCACTCCCACTTCTTCGTCCAGGCGTGGGATGGTGTCTTTGGTGGAATCGTGATCAATGGTCCTGCCACAGCCAACTACGACGTGGACCTGGGTCACCTTTTCCTTAACGATTGGTATCATGTATGTTTTATCTTCACATCAATCCCCCGAGGGTAAATCAAAGAAAAGCAGTGCTGATTGGGTTAGAAAACGGCCGATGAACTCGTCCTCGAGGCCGCCACGGATGGACCGCCCACACCCCCCAACGGCCTAATCAACGGGACGAATACCTATGGCAGCAACGGTTCACGCTTTGAGACAACCTTTGACGCGGGCACCAAATACCGCCTTCGCCTGGTCAATGCTGCGGCTGACAACCACTTCCGCTTCATGATCGATAATCACACGATGGAAGTGATCGCGGCGGACTTTGTCCCTATCCACCCTTACAACACCACCCAACTAAGTATCGGGATGGGCCAGCGTTACGATATTATCGTCACGGCTAAGCAACTGAACAGCGGGAACTTTTGGCTTCGCGCCATCCCCCAGGAGGCCTGCTCCGAGACGGATGCCTTGAACAACATCAAGGGCATCATACGCTATGACAACTCTTCCACAGCAGACCCTACTACCTCGGCCTGGAGCTACACCGATTCTTGTGCCGACGAGTCCTCCTCTGATCTCATCCCCTACGTAGCCATCGATGCCTCGGACAGTTTCGCCTACAGTACGACTGAGGAGGTTGCGATTGAGGTCGCTGAGAACGCTCTGCTGTGGACCATGAACAAGACCACCTTCCACACCGAGTGGGATAATCCCACCCTGATGCATGTGGCAAACCACAACTACACCTGGGCGGCCAAGGAGCGCATCATCCATCTCCCCTACCGGGACGAGTGGGTCTACATGGTCGTCCACTCTCCCTTCGCTCAGGACCATCCCATGCATCTGCACGGGCATGACTTCTGGGTTCTAGCCTCCGGCTACGGTGATTTCGATGCCACGATGTCCGATGCCTTGACATTGGTGAATGCCCCCCGACGTGATGTGGCCATGATGCCTGCCAGTGGTTATTTGGTCATTGCATTCAAGACAAACAATCCAGGTGTAAGTACTCACATTTCGTTCTTCTTCCTTCCTCCTTTCAGCTTTCATTCGCTAACTGGAATTGGTAGGCATGGCTCATGCACTGCCATATTGCCTGGCATACTTCCGAGGGCTTCGCAGTGCAGCTGCTAGAGCGAGCCCCAGAGATTACCTATGACTACGAGAAGCTAAATAACACCTGTGCCAGCTGGAAAAGCTACGTCGCGGCTCAGGATGTGGTGCAGCACGATTCGGGTGTTTGAAGTGTCGCGTTGGGAAGTGGCCCCTTATTGAACGACTAAGGAATCGAACATTCGTTATCATAATCTCACTAATCTTCCTGGTTGCTCATGGGCTTCCATGATATAGTAATGGAGCTTTGGCATAAGTGTCATTCTAACTAATCAATATATTTGTCAACTTCGTATCTTTGCTTCCTGATCGTAGATCTCATCTAATCCACCGCACGGAGTTAGGGATCCTTACCAGGTACCCGAATTACGGTCATACCATCAATACCACCCATTACAATATGTCCCACACTAAAATAACCAACTTTCCCCAATACGCAAGATGATAGCGCGTGTAATATAACGGTAACTAATACATAATAGATACCGGCAGTGTCAAATATATATATTAGTATCCATCGCCCACGTCTTCTCCTGAAACTGCTGCAATCTAAACCCAACTGTACTACTACCAGCTTTTCGAGCGTCTGTATGATCTCATTCGGTCTATCATATTGGTAAATATGGTTCGTATTCCTCTAAAGCCCCCTGAGTACTACAGACTCAGTCCACGCTCATCAGTGGACTCGAATGCTTTGCTCTCCGTTTCGGACTTTGAGGACTTTATCACCCCCAGAAGAGCAACTGGCAGGCGCTTTCTATTCTCAAGGCATCCATCATCCGGAGCCGTCCTTTTCTACCCCAGGCAGTTTCTTCACCATGTGATGCGTCGCATAATTCCCCGTGGGCTTGGTGGTCTTGTACGGCTCATCATAGGCTTCTTGATCCTGTTGATCGCTTTGACGGGCATGCTATGGCCCTCATATACGCATTTACCCCCACACTACCAGTTTCTCCGCCAGCAGGCCTCTCGCAGCGGCATTGCAGGACGAGGGAACCCCCATAATGAGACAGTCTTCATTGCAGCCATCCTCTACGACCCAGATGGCAAGCTAGCCAGTGGGAGATGGGGGCATGATTTGCTGCGCTTGATCAATCTGCTGGGCGAAGAAAATGTCTTCCTCAGCATCTACGAGAACGAAAGTGGCGACGAAGGTCTGACTGCCCTTCGGGACCTAGAGGACCAGCTGCCTTGCCGCAGTTCGATACAAATAGAACTGGACCTGGACATGAGCACGTTCCCTACAGTAACTGTCCCAGGAGGAGGCAAACGGGTGAAACGAACAGACTATCTCGCGGAAATGCGGAATCGTGCTCTACAACCGCTAGATGAGCACCCAGAGATTAAGTATGACAAGATACTATATCTGAACGACGTGATCTTCGATCCCATTGACGTGCTCCATCTCCTCTTCTCTACCAACAGCGATGAGAATGGGGTGGCCCAGTATCGGGCCGCATGCGCAGTCGATTTTATCAACGCATTCAAATTCTATGATACATATGCCACAAGGGATCTGGAGGGCTATGGAATTGGCCTGCAGTTCTTCCCTTGGTTCACTTCAGCGGGGTCGGGAGCCAGCCGCAAAGATGTCCTGGAGGGAAAAGATGCGGTTCGAGTGCGCAGCTGCTGGGGTGGAATGGTGGCATTCGATGCAAAATATTTTCAACGACGCGAAAACCCAGTTCGCTTTCGCGCCGATCCAGATTTGTTCTATGATGGATCAGAATGCTGCATTATTCACGCCGATATTCAAGATTCATCATTGGACACCACGAAGACCACAGACAAAGGCATCTATATGAACCCATTTGTGCGGGTCGCATACGACGAGCGCAGCCACTCCTGGCTGTGGGTAACACGGCGGTTTGAGAAACTATACCCGCTTGTCCACAATATTGTCAACCACATGGCAGGCTTGCCACGATACAACCCCCGTCGGAGTGAGATTCCTGGCCAGCTGGTCAAAGATACGCTGTGGGTGCCCGATGCGACTGATGCACGCGGGGGCGCATTCCGTGAAGTGGAGCGTGTCGCGGGGAATGACGGCTTCTGCGCAGATGGCTTCGGGGGGTATCGGGGGCTTTCAGTGATTGTGGAGGACCGACAGCCTGGCCAGGATGGATGGGAGGATATTCCACTGCCATCGATTTAGTTGTTCGCGTATACCACGACCTTGCGCATACTATAGACATGCAAAGACTAGAAAACTCCAAGATATTTGTTTTCTTCGGAATCGGACCACTACTTGTCATCAGCACTGCTTCGACAGCCGATGCTCATCAAAGTAGCAGACCCTGGGGCACTTTGGACCAGGTCCGACACCTGCCAAACACCGTTCGACAGAACTTGCCATACTCGACCCGCAAGTTAAATTCTCTCCAGGATCCTTGCGCGCGATGGAACAGGCGCGCAGAAGGGTCTGTGATGGGCTTAGAGCCCATGTTTCCATACTTTCCTCGACCAGGACTATTTAGGATTAGCGCGTCGAAGTAGATGCGAGTGAAGAAGAAGAAGGGACATACCTGAATCCAGTGATAGGCAAAACCAAGACGTCATCTACTAACTTACTCTTCCCTCCGTCCTGCAAGCTTGACAATGCGTTCCACCTAAGACCGACGATGGCCTTGAGCCAGCTCTGGACTGCATGAGTGAATGCGACAGGTCCAGTGAGGGTAATGGGGTCGAGCGCGCCCAGATCGCTAGACTGTGACTGAGGCGCAGGGGTGCGTTGATCAGAAACACCTGGAACTTCCGTGAAGAGACGATCGAGAAAGATCTGCAAGATTGGATGGCCTGGCGCCCATGCAAATGCCCACTGAGTTAGCTGCACGGGCAGCAGGTATCCCATGCGCCAGTAGGCATCACTGTTTGGCGGACAGTCGGCTTCTAGTCCGACAATCGCTCGAACGGGTCCCGTAAAGTTATACACACGCCCAGTTTCATGATCCTGCCACCGCGCGATATCAGCCGCGGTGATCCAAGATGCCGGCGATTGCAGAGGCTCAGTGTCGATATCTGCGTACTACGCGTTTGTCAGTTACCTACATGTGTAATATAAATGAAACACGGACCATCTACTTACCACCCCTCCGATCCACTTGGACACGAAAATCCGGAAGACATCCGACTGTTCCACGTGGCTGGATAGAGCATAGAACTGTTTCTCTCGTTCTGGTTCGAACCGCCGAATGAACTGTTGTATTCCGTCATCGTCCCACAAGAAGTATGCCATCTGCTCATCCCCCGTGCGCAACCATTTCTCCGTGCTCTGCTGTAACACATGCGGCCAGGTGTCCACCCGCGTGTTCTTCCAGGTCTGGTGTACAATTAGGGGAATCAAGGAGTGGGGGATCTGCCGTTGAGGGGTCTCCTGGACCAGGCGCAACACTTGCTCAGCGGCGTCAACGATGTTTTCGGGGGGCTGGCTCGTTTTATTCGTCCAGGTCGGGGGGATATACCACGCTGGAGACGACCTGTCTTAGCTAACGAATTCCAATTCTTACGCAGCAGTTATATGTTGCTTACCTCCGCCACTGCGGGTGTTCGTGTGAACACGTTCAAACAGCAATGGGTACCGATGTTGAAGAAGAGAAACCTCCTTGACCGACGTATCAGGCTGTTGGAGCAACCACGTGAAAAGCACTATGATGCAGAGTGTGCCCAGCATGGGACGTCGCAACAGATAGCGCCAGATCATAGTGGTGATGATTGTTATGTTTCAGGCACGGGGAGTGGAGAGTTGAATAATCCGGCGGCGGCAGAGGTCGTCAGCAAAGGCCATGATGATCTTACAATGGGGGAAGGGTGGTTAGGCAGCTATGGATGTGCCCTGGTCTTCAACTTATTGCTGCGCCGTGCTTCATCTTGTCTGCGAGGCCTGGCTGGGGTATAACTTCCCGCGGATCCCGTCCCTTGTAATACGGCTGCCTAGCAATGGCCCCCAAAATTTACCAACAATCAACTCAGAACCTTGCTCTGGCCAGACCCTGGTTACAGTAGCTACTAATCCTAGCAAGTACTAGTAGGTGTCATGATACGAGGTGAATCACACGCCCTGACCAATGAGAGGCTGGGATGGCTTGCATGGCTTACAGAATAGGAGCCAACATCAGGGCCTGCGCCCTACGCAGCCCTAGCCGCGGTGGGTCGAAGCTTAGTATTGCTTGGATTCGTGGACCCTTTCTTGGGCCAGATGGCAGTGCATCTCTGGCGAGGTTCAATTCACGTCTTGTTAGTACAAAGAAAAATTTTCCATCCTGTTTGCACTGTGCCCCCTGGGTGATCAGCGTAGGTATGATTGGCTGCTTACCCTGGCCAATATGCTTGCATGACATACCTAATAAGGAAAAGTTCATCCGGGGCGGGACGGTCCATAAAACCAGTCGCAAGTTGCCAATTGCTGATCATGTCTATACCCTTGCTGGCCGGTCGTGTTAGCACAGTCCGAATCCAAGGGGACATCCCACTGGGCTCGGAAAGAAGCTCGGAAAGTCGAGCAGTGGGTTCTCCAGGCAGAAACGGGACCGGAGGATTACTGGTGAAACCCACCTGCAATACACGTAAATACCATCGGCGTCTCCCGTATCACAACTGTAATACCATTCGGAGCTTGCCCTGTTGGCGGCTCAAAACCTGTCCATCACTGCCTCCTTCACTATTCAATTACATCCCTCAAATAGCCTCTTCATGTCCATTATGTACTTTTGCCTTCCTTGCCATGCCTTATCTCAGGTCCAAAGCCTTTTAGGCACTGTGAGCCAGTCGCAATGGCTCACGCGCGCATCCGCCTCGTGCTGGCAGCCCTTCTTCTCTTCATTCTAACCTCCCTGCTCGCCCCATTTTTTTATAATCTTTACCTACTGCTGCGATTACCCTTTGTGTGGAAAACCTCATCTGCCAATGCGATTATCACCCAGCAACATGACGGATTCGATCTGACCTTTTCCGACTACAACAGCACGTACTCCGTCGCTGACACCGGCCTGCCCGTCCCTGTCCCTGCACGGCTGCATCACGTCCAATTGGGTACACAATCCCCACGTCCAGAGTGGCAGGCTGCTCGCGATGAGTGCCTCAAGCAACATCCGGACTGGGAGACGTTTCTGTGGACCGACGAGAATGCTAGTCGCTTCGTCCAGAATTACTATCCGCACTTTCTCCCCACCTGGGAAAGTTATCCACACCTTGTCCAGCGCGTGGATGCATTGCGATACATGGTTCTGCACAAGTATGGAGGCGCCGTGTTGGATTATGATTTGGCATGTAAACGGTCGTTGGAACCCCTGCGTCGATTCGAATTTGTCGCCCCAGCGGCCAACCCAGTCGGTATCTCCGTTGGTATGATGCTTGCGGCACCGAACAACCCCTATGTTAATGATCTGGTGCGGAACCTGCCAACCTTTAATCGACGGTGGTCGTTTCTGCCTTACATCACAGTTATGTTTAGCACGGGGTGCCATTATGCCTCGTATGTCACTATCCGACGCTCACAGAGGAATTGTATCGGAGCTAATAGGTTACAGAACCATCTACACCATGCAACGCAATACCTCCACCCTCCGCGTCCTAGCCGGCCCCCCCGAGAACCCGCGAATGCATATGCTCAACGGTGTGGTCAATACCCCGCTCTTTCGACATTTAGGCAGTTCCTCATGGCATGAGAAAGACGCACGCTTCATCAAAGCGTTTGCCAATATGGATCAACGGGTGGCGTTTGGGATGGTTTTGTTCGCTTTGGTGGGAGGATGCTGGGCTGTGAGCTTATGTGTGGCTCGGGGTCGGGCATGGCATCAGAGGGACGCAGTCTCGCAAGAGATAGAGATGTTGCGGAAAGCACATGGTTCATAATTACTTGTAACTATTAGATAGATATATTGCTCATGAGTCTATGTTGGGATGGCTGATTAGAGACGAATGATTTTGCTTAGTGAAAGAATATTTGACAGGAACTTGAAGTTCCGCTTAGGCTATCCGGTATAAATTATTGAACCACATATAACGGCTCACTACCAAGTACAGCACGCGATCCCACGAGTACTGACTATCATGCTGACTGAATGCTGTCCGCGCAGTAAGATAGGTCTGCCACGGGCTTACCAGCAGCGCTTTATTTCCATATGTGTCATGCTCTGTGGGCGCCGGTGGGGCTGTCAAGACCGCTGCTCCGATGCGCCATGAGAATGGCACTGATGTCAAGATTAGATCAATAAGCGACGAGTACTTGCGCAGGAGGAATGTACTCTGTAGCGCGTAGACCGGCGGGGCATGCGGAAAGCTCTCTGCATATTTCCTACTCACAGTCAGCCTTTTCTTAGTCATGATGTGTGGTCGACGTACCGAACTCCGGCACTGACGGCCCTATGGTTGATATGGCCGGATACTCCACCATCGTCGAACGTATAGATCTTCTGTAGTCTTAGTGCTCCTGTGTACTATCGTGAAAGGGTGTTGGGGCAACTTACTAGATCCACTTTCCACATGTGAACGTAATGGGCCACTATATCCTGGATGACATCTTGGCGCCACCACTTCCTTGGGTTATCCTGTAATGCACCATGCTCGAGGACGACACAGCGATCGGAGGGGATGCCGAGAGCCGCGCAACTGCGTTCGATCTCCCCTTTGCGGATATCTCCTTGGCCGTGATAGTCGCCTGCATCACATTAGAAAATTCACTCCTCGGAGAGTTTCTAGTGAAGGGAGGACTCGCCTGTCGATAATACCAACAAGGAACGGGTGACGTCCGGGTTGTTGCGGCCGTGAAGAATAGTTGGGCTAAAGAACAGAGTCTCATCATCGGGATGTGCCGTGACAAGGAGAACGTTCCGCGCTTGCTGGATGGTGTGTGGAACAAGACGCGGATCTCCCGCGAGGTAGTATGCCAGAAGAAGATACAGAAAGATGGCAGCCGATGGGATGATCAGCGCTGAATATGCCATCAGACATCTCCAGTCATGTCGCCGCACTTGGCGAAGAAGGCGCCTGAGCATGCGGGTTGGGGATCCCATCGATGAGGTCGAGGTTCTTTGTGCGGAGGTGGCGCCAAGATGTTGTTATCGCTGGGTGGAATCAAGCCCTGCACGGCAATTCAGTGTGCGGCACAGCCCTGAGGCAAGTTGTTCCGACAGTAAAAGAGAACAAAAGAAGACCATCAGTTCCTGGAAGGCCTGAGTCGTCTCGGGATCCGCGGACAAAATCTATATTGTCTATGTAATGTATTGTAATGCATACTAATGAAATACATCGGGTTGTAAGTATGGTCAGTAATAATACCGCTCGTGACCGAGATTTGGGGGTTTCGCAGCTCGCACAATCACACGCACCAGAAGCTTCGCACATTAGCCTCAATTCCAACACACAGAAATACTAGGCAGCAATATAGGCTTCTTTCGTCATTGGCTCGGCTCAGTAAGCTTGTTCTGTTCTCCAGAAGTGAGTGATTTACCTGACCAATGGCTGGAAACACCAGGGTGTCATGGCCCTGAAGCTAAGGGTGAAACAAGGCTGACAAGCTTTACTGACGAAAGAAGGCAAAGAACACCACCTCTATTTAGAGTAGTCTGTATGTAAGACCAACTCAACTAGGCCAAGCTCATGGGCCCATTGGTTCCAGGATTGCCCCGCGGAAATGAGCAGTCTCGTCGAACCCATTGAAATAGGGGTCCTGTCAGACCTCCGTCCCTCCAGATCGACTGGCCTAGCGATCGGCCCCAGCCGTCTTAAGGGTCTGGTCTGCGAAGTGGCCGATCATCATGGTATGGAATATTGTATTGGCTTGGTTGCACACTGGAGATGGCATGTAGTGGATCTAACAACCTGCTGTTAGGATCTCACTATACGAAGTGGATATTTGCTTAGCGCACCACAGGGTATTCAGGTCGTTCTCGGTCGCACCAACGATATGCCACCAAGTCAGAGGCCTTTTAGGCCCACCTGCAGCCGGTCATTCAACTCCGAAGCAACTCGTGAACTAGTGACTGCAACTTTGTCATTAAGCTGACGGTCGGCCATATGAATCCCTCGATATCTCTTTCACTGCTAGATCAAGCGGATCAAGGTCCCAAGAGTAAATGGCTACGAGCATCATCGTACTAATAGTGAAGAGTTACATGTTGAATTGTCAGCTTGGGAAGTGTTGATATATATCAGGTTGCGACCAAAGGGGGTTGAGGGGCTTGCCAAAACGGATAGGCTGCTGACCTGATATATGCTACTGTTTACAGAGTATACTTCCTCGTCTGCAAATAGCTTCAAGAAGAGACGGGATATCTAAAGGTCAAGATAATCAACTATCAAGAGTTTGTTCTGACCGAGGTGCGCCCTTCTACCATCACAGATGTGATGCGTCCACGGCAAGTGCAGATGACCTGCAGGAAGGTTGCCACGGCAATCCCGAGCTTGTCCAGAGACATCAGCAGCCATCTCTGTTCACGGTTTCAACTCCATCTTCCTGCCAGTTGAGTAGATTCATGTGTTTCACGATGTTTACTCGGCTCGGTCTATACCTCCTGGCCCTGTTCTCTCCCACCCGTGGCGATACCATCCACCACCGAACTTATTTCTACGTTGGAGGAAACTACTCAATCACCGACAATGGCGAGCATATTTACAGCAATCAGATATATGTCGAAAAATTGACGCCCGCACAAGTCACTCAGCCATATCCGATAGTGTTTGTCCATGGTCAGGCTCAGACAGCGACAGTAGGATAACCCAGGCTCCTTTGGTGAAATCGCTCTAACAGAGCATGGAACAGAATTGGTTGAACAAACCAAACGGCCAGCCAGGATGGGCATCATACTTCCTTGACAAGGGCTACGAATGCTACCTCTTGGATCAGCCGTTCCGCGGCCGCAGTCCCTGGCAATCCTTCAGCAGTCCACTGGAGACATACTCGGCCGAACACCTGCAACGATACTTCACCGCGCCTGAGCGGTATGAGTTGTGGCCACAGGCATCGCTGCACACCCAGTGGCCTGGGTCTGGGGTCATGCACGATCCCATCTTTGATTCCTACTATGCCAGTGCTGTGCCGTTTGTTAGTGATAATGTGCTGCAGCAAACTGCCATGCGCGACGCGGGCGCCGCCTTGCTGGATCGAATTGGCCGGCCAGTTATTCTGATAGCTCATTCCCAAGGTGGAACCATGGCGTGGCTACTGGCCGACCAACGATCCAATCTGGTTCACTCGATTGTCTCCATCGAGCCTGGTGGTCCTCCGTTCAGCAACGCAATGTTCGGAAACACTTCTGCTCGAGCATACGGGCTGACTGACATCCCGATTGCGTACTCGCCGCCAGTGTCGGACCCGAGCACAGACTTCTCCACCACTATTCTTCCGTCCAACTCGTCAATTCTAGCGGACTGCATCATTCAGGCGGACGATCCGCCTGCGCGGCAACTGGCGAACCTGAGCAAAATTCCCGTGCTACTAGTGACGACGGAAGCATCGTACCATGCGCCGTATGACTGGTGCACAGTAAGGTTCTTGCAACAAGCCGGCGTACAGGCAGAGCACATGCAATTGTCAGAAATCGGCATTCACGGCAATGGTCATATGGTGTTTCTGGAGGAGAACAGTGACGAGGTTGCGGCTGTTATTCATGACAGGATTGGACAGTCCGATGTGGATGGGAAAGCTGAGCTTTGATGAGGTCTTACCGTGCGTCGAGGAAGGCGATGCTCAAGGTAGCCCTGTGATCTTCATGTGAACAGTGCCCGTCTTCTCTATGCCCAGCTAGTCATGTTATGGCCATGCAAATCACGAAGTTATCTTTCGCCTAAATTCATATCCGCGGGTGAGGGCCAGCATTGATACCTTAGGCAGAGCGAGGTGCAACGCATGGGCCTCTTCCTCAACGTCGACGTCCACGTAAGCATGCTGTAGGCGATGGAGAGGGAATAGACCTGTCAAGCAGTTGAGTGCAAGTTAGTAATGCTCCTACTGAAAACAATCGGGGATGAACGCCGTGCACTATCGTCACTAATTAGCAGTATCCAGAGTACCATGCTCCGCCGGCTACTACGAGCAGAGCATCAAACTAGTAGGAAAATTGTGTTCTTCTAAGACCTTTATATCAATTAAGGAACTTATATATGGACCTGCTCTATATAAATCTGTCAGCAAAGAGTAATCCTGCCGAAATGCGACCGTGGGGATTGTCAACCCCCAGCAAGCCAGGCGGCTGCCAGTATTGCCTGTTTGGGCAAGATTCACCACTCCCCGCCTCCCCGCGAAGCGGAGAAACGGAGTATCGGCCACTCCCCTATTTTTACTTCGAGAGTCGCACAACAAAGGACTGTAGTCTGACAGTATAAGTGCTGGGTAGACCCTAGATACTTCCATCCAGCAGCACAATTTGATCGTTCTCTATGGCGACCACTACGGGGTGCGAATCCATCTCACTTACCGAGCTCGGGGAGCGGCCAATCCCGACGGTGCCAGAAGGACCCAACAACGATTCTTCGGTTACCGAGGCTGAGGCTAAAGTCCCTTACTTGAAGCTCATCGCATCGGGCTTCTCCTTCTTCGTCGCAGGTGTCAACGACGGTAGTCTGGGCTCCTTGCTTCCCTACGTCCTCGAGACGTATCACGTTAGTACCGGCCTGGTAATTATCGTGTATGTCCTCCCCCCAATGGAGCCCAAACGCACCATCCCACGGTCAACCCAATCACTGATGGCTTTGCTAGTTATGTTACAACTCTTGTTGGCTGGCTTGTGGCTGCCCTGACCAATAGCACCGCCTGCCAATACCTCGGTTTAGGTGCCATGCTCGCTCTAGGGGCTGCGCTACAGGTGCTGGCTCATGTTCTGCGTGCCTGGCTTCCGCCGTTCCCATTGTATGCCATAACTTTCTTCCTAGCGAGTCTAGGACAGGCATTTAATGACACCCACGCCAATACATATGTCGCTGCAGTCAAGGCCGCCCATCGATGGCTCGGCTTTATCCATGCCATGTACATGGCTGGATGTCTGGTGGGCCCGTTAGTGGCCACCGCTGTGGCATCTGCTAATCGGCAGTCACAGTGGAATTTATTCTACATCTTTCCACTGGGGTTGGGGCTAATTAACCTGATATTGATATTGATAGCCTTCCGTGACAGCATGTCCGTCCAACATTCCTCAGAAGGCCCCCAAAGCGACGACCCGCAGGCTTCAAGCCAGGACGCTCGAAGTACGCGCGCAGTAAGGGAGATCAAGGACACACTTCGCGTCCCAGCGGTGTGGCTGACTAGTCTCTACTTTTTCTTTTTTCTGGGAGCGGCCATCACGGCCGGTGGTAGGTGAAATCACATTCCACAGGCTGAAAGGAAACTCACAACGAGATAGGATGGATTGTCGAGTACCTTGTTCGCGTTCGGCATGGTGATGTGCACCAGATGGGCTATATCCCGACTGGGTTCTATGGTGGAGCTTTTCTTGGTCGACTGGTCCTTGCTGAGCCTACTTATCGTCTAGGAGAGCGTCGCATGATATTTATCTACGCTGCTCTGTGTGCCGGGTTGGAGCTGGTATTTTGGCTGTTAGTTCAGCCAATGTTGCTTTAGACTCTCATCGACTGATGTATGGCATAGGGTGCCCAACATTGGTGTGGAAGCTATGGCTATTTGCTTGTTGGGCTTCTTTTCCGGGCCATTCTTTGCGACGGTGAGTTCTGTCGTATTTCACGATGGATCCAATTGTCTGACTTCTAAATAGGGAATATCCGTCGCATCCAAGATCTTTCCGGCTAAGATTCGCTCCTCCGGTATTGGTACGTGGACTCCATGATGATTTAACAAGCAATGTGTTAATTGTATGTATTCAGCATTTGTCTTCGTGCTGGGGCAGATTGGAGGATCGCTCTTCCCCGTATTGACGGGAATCATATCTTCCCACACCGGCGTCAAGGCCCTGCAGCCCATGTTATTGGCTCTATTATGCGCCACGGGCATCAGCTGGCTGTTGGTACCCAAGGCTCCGAGGCTTCGTGCAGACTAATCTATCAGTTAACAAGCAACTGTGGTTCCTGGCTACAGTTCACGTCTATTCAGCCTACTCCTACGCTTTATAAGATCGTTAGCTCGCTTAGGTAGAAAAGCTCACGTCATTATCATTTACTCAATAAGAGAGTAGTAGTCATATCTCGAATATTAAAAAGCCCCACAGATAATCAGAAGGTATGTAGTGATTTTCACGGCACAGAGCCTGGCTTGCCGCACACCAAGGACTGGTCTACCCCACATGATCAACGATATGTCCATTCTTCTTGGGCATGACTACGGCGTCAAAGACGTAGAGTAAATGATAACCGCAAAGTCATACTTATAGTATGATTGTTAACTAGATGCCGATGAAGAGAAATTTAGTAAGCTGATCTACATGACCCTGCACGCGAACAAATCCGGCAAATCTCGCCAGACATACCCAATTCAGTTGATCGCCTCATGAACTATCTGTGCACCTGACGAGGAGAGGGGTTGATAATGATACTCTCCCACCACAGCAACAACTGCTTTCGGAACCAAGGCTCCAACCTTAACGGCACCTTAAGGAGAATACAGCACTACACATCGTCGAAACAGCTACGTTCATCAACACTATGGAGGTACGTTCGTCTCTGCTGTCACAATATGCCGTCTAATGCGCGGGGTAGAACCCCTCATTTGTCCTGCGCAACATCAAAGATGTGGTTATTGAAGACCGGCCCAAACCCATCCTCAAAGACCCCCATGATGTGATGGTCCATGTGGCACAAACAGGTATTTGTGGAAGTGATGTAAGTTGTTTTCACTCTTCTCCGCCCCCGAAATCGTCTTTATATGTCCAGACTAACACATCACCACAGGTTCACTAGTATGCGTCTTCCCATGTATCTTATCTAAACATGATCTTGACATGCTCCCAGCTGGCAACGCGGTCGCATCGGCGACTTCGTCCTCACCGGGCACATGGTCCTCGGCCATGAATCCGCTGGCGTAGTAGTGGAAGTCGGCGACAAAGTCCGACATCTTAAACCCGGCGATCGCGTCGCCATGGAACCGGGCGTACCCTGTCGTCGCTGCGACTACTGCCGCAGCGGATCATACAACCTCTGCGGCGATACGATCTTCGCTGCGACCCCACCCTGGGACGGCACCCTCGCCAAATACTACGTCAACGCCGCCGATTTCTGCTACAAAGTACCGGACCACATGACGCTCGAGGAAGCAGCCATGGTTGAGCCCGTGTCTGTGGCCGTGGCCATCGCCAAGACAGCCAACCTGCAAGCGCACCAGACTGTGCTGGTTCTGGGATGCGGTCCGATCGGCGTACTATGCCAGGCCGTGGCTAAGGCTGCCGGAGCCAGGACCATCATTGGAGTGGATGTGGTTCCGTCCCGACTGGAAGTAGCCAAGTCGTACGGCATCGATCACACATTCATGCCCTCGCGGGCTGAGCCCGGCACAGACCCGATGGTGCATGCGGAGCGGGTAGCGACGCAGTTGAAGGAGGAGCTGGGTCTGGGAGAAGGCGTAGACGTGGTGTTGGAGTGCTCTGGTGCTGAGCCGTGTGTGCAGATGGGTATCTACGCGGCCCGCCGGGGAGCCACATTTGTGCAGGCTGGTATGGGCAAGGAGAACATTTTATTCCCCATTACGGCGGTGTGCACGCGTGGGTTGACCATCAAGGGATCCATTCGGTATCTGACCGGGTGCTATCCGGCTGCTATTGATTTGATTGCCAAGGGCAAGATTGATGTGAAGCGGTTGATCACGAACAGGTTCCCGTTTGAGAAGGCCGAGGAGGCATTTGAGTTGGTCAAGGCTGGACGGGAGGATGTGTTCAAGGTTATGATTGCGGGAGTGCAGGAGTAATGTATATCAACTCATAGCTTACTTCTGGTTGGTTGGTTGGTTGGCAGTCAAGGTGGTTTAGTATGAAAGGGAGTTTCTATACTACCACGAGACTAATCTGGGAGGATCCTGGCCGTTGAGAGATGCGCACGACATTCAGAAATTTAAGAGAATTCCCAGAGGTTTACAGATACTTTCTCTAGAAGTAGTATATAAGTTGGTGTATAGGAATGCGTAATGGGAACGGGTGATCAAGTCGCATGGTATCACACTGTTGCAATATGTATAGTCTTACATGATGGTAGCTACTAGGTCGATGGCAGACACAGTATAAACATTTCGAAGGATCACCACCTCAGGCAAAAGGACACCCATCGCCTCCGGCATTGCCAACAACACTCACGGTAGTAGTGGCTGTCACGACGCTAACATCCTGAGTTCTGGCGTGCGACGCCGTCTCTGTTTCATACAAGGCCACCGTTGGGGTCGGCACCTTGTCCAAGGTCACAGGGTGGGAATAGTCTGAGCACCAACCAATAGTCTTAGGCACGATTCCTGGCTTGACAGTTCTGGACGAGATGACAGGAGCAGGAGTGGATGAAGGAGCCGGGAGATGGGAGGAGTGGTGATGGAGAAGATGATGATCATGGTGATGGTTGTGGTGAAACAAAGCAGAGCTGGACGCGGTAGGGCTCACCGTAACATAAACGGTAGATGCTGCAGGGCAGGTAGAGGAAGCAGATGCTCCGGGGGCCGTGACGCTCGTATCGACGCATTCGGTCGCGTTGGCCACGTCGGAGACGAAGAATTTCTCAGACTGAGCATAGATGATGTAGACGTTGGTGCCGTTGATCCCGCTAATCTGGTAGCCCCACTCTGGATCGGTGTCGCAGGGGATTTGCACGGGGTATGACAGATCGGAGGTGGGAATATCAAGCGCCAAGGGGACATAGGAGGGCGGCCAGTAGACGAAATTCCAGAGATAGAGGCTGAAGGTGGTGGGATCGGTGTCAACAGTGGTCCAGTTAACGGTGATGGTGGAACCGGCGGCGTAGGTCGAATTGAGGGTCGGCTCGGTGATGCTGATGGCCGCAGCCAGGGAGCCGAGGCTGAGGATAAAAGGGATGGCTGAACGCATGACTAGAATTGATTGCCGAAATGAAGGAGAGACTGGGAATAAGAAACTGAGTATCAAATGAATGAATGAATGAATGCTATAGACGCCCAAACGAGTGACTGAAGGGGTCAGGAGGGGCGCGACGCAAGGGAGAAACCGTTAACCCTCATGGCAGGATACTGGGCAGATGCAAAGATATAAGCAGCCCCCGCTTGTGCTTTTCTCCGGAAATTGGAGGCTGTACTCGTGTCACTTCCAAGATTATGCTAAATTTAAAATCAAGCCACGCGTTCCCAACTATTGAACCACTAAGTGACGAATACCATCCGCCATTGGCTCTGTTTAAGACATCCGAGTGGAGTGGAGTGCTCGGGCCCGCCGACTGGAAAATCAA
Organism: Aspergillus welwitschiae; assembly: GCF_003344945.1. Taxonomy (NCBI): domain Eukaryota; kingdom Fungi; phylum Ascomycota; class Eurotiomycetes; order Eurotiales; family Aspergillaceae; genus Aspergillus; species Aspergillus welwitschiae. The sequence continues at coordinate 148,125 of NW_020798744.1, read as the reverse complement.
ACCGTTTCCAAACAGGCATCCATCCATCTGTTTCTTGCCCGGCCTCCTTGGAAAACTCAGATGCAGCCCTTTATGAAATTATTCACATGTGGAGTCAAGAATGTTCTCACTATCGACTTGGATTCAGTGGCGCTCTTCCCATAATCTCTCACTCTAGCCTCATAGCAATTGGTATTATTATATTGTTACTACTGCAACTATACATACAGCCTGGTAAGAAATATATATTCATATTATACATTCTACAACCACTCTCTGCTGCCTCCCTGCCTGTTCTGTTTGTTTTCATAGTATGCGACAATCTCATCTAGAATCCTCCAACGCACCTACCCGAAAGCAGAACAGACTGTCTAGTACTAACCGGCAAAAGGCTGGCCCTCTTGTTCAAAAGACGGCCAGTCATTGTAATTCTCATTGGGATCCTGGAACGGCCCATAGTTCACCTTACCACCGCGAGTGTTTAAGGCGAAAGGAACACCTTTCTGAATCCGGCTTATAAGGTCCTGGATGGCTTCGTGTAAGATAGTGCCTAAATGACTGCTATGGTCAACTCACCGGATTGTAGATAAAAGGCCGTGCAAATGTCACGAGGTCGATCTCCTCCTTCTGGATCAAATGTCTTGCCTCGTCGACTGTGTACTCGTGATTCACCATGAGCATAGTGCGGCTCCCAGGATATTTGATGAGAGGGCCGAAGTCAGTCAGAGGCTCATATTTTGGGGGCAATTCTTTCTCCTGAGGCCTTTTTTGCGATCTAAAATAGTCATCGGTTTCCCGCCCAACATCACAGCCTCGACGGGATAGATCGATAAAAGCAAGATCGCGACGCATCAGCTCCTTAACTAAGTATGTGTATGTCTCCTTTATTTCGTCGTATAAAATCATGGTGTCATTATAATCATCTGTAGGGCAGATCTTGATCCCAACTGCTCGAGGACCCCAGACCTTAATGATAACATCGAGCACCTCGAGCGGGAAACGGCAGCGATTCTCAACAGAGCCACCGTATTCGTCACTGCGTGTATTCGAGTGCCTACATAACCTATAAGCTCGTGAAGTATGCATTATGTGGAGACGTATGGCTCACGAGCACAGGAAGTTGTGGAGAAGATACCCGCTAGTTAGCCGCCGTGTCAGCTCCGATTGCCCTATCCACGAAGCGTCCGTCTGCCCCTGCGTACTCACCCTTGTGCCAATAGCTCAATCCCATCAAACCCAGCCGTCTTCGCTAACGTGACAGAATGCCTGTATTGCTCGATAATGGTCTCTGGTTCATCGATCTCGGTGATGTTGTGAGTGTGGCCTGGAAGTCCCTCCAATGTACGATACTTTCCGCCTTTGGCAGGTACTTTGGATGGGGCATAGATTGGATATCCCGACTCTTTCAACATCGGCATATTTTCATTCTGAATGCGTCCTATATTTAAAATTTAGTCTACAGTCCTTGAATTCACACTCTCTTATCAGAGTACCGAAAACGTGAACGGGCAATGCTCACCTGGGTGCCATGGCTGGAAGAGGATCTTTCCCCCGACCTTGTGCACCTCGCTTGTTACCTTAGCCCAAGCTTCTGCGTGGCTATCATTGTACATCACAGGCGCATTGGGCCATTCGACACCACTCGGGCAGATAAAGGTGCCCTCTGCGACGATAAGTCCGGTGCCGTCCCGCGCTCGGTCGGCGTAATGCTTGACGTTTACTTGGGTGGGTTTATTCCCATTGGTGCATCGATTGCGCGTCATGGAGCCCATGCAAATGCGATTGCGCAATTGGATTCCATCCCCGAGGACAACTGGCTCAAGAAGCTGCACCATTGTATTGCTCTCAACAATTCGCAAATATGTGCAGGACAGGGTAACTTGGGTAATCAGAATGATAACCAGGGATAGAAGCCAGACACACAGGTGTATTTATATTCGCATTTGATTTAGGATGAGGTCGTGCCACTCCGTGTGTGCTTTGTAATGGCTCCTGGTTTGGAACGGCGATGATCGCGGAAAATGAATTCAGTCTGCAGCTCGCAGGTTCGGTTTCGGGTACATTTCATGGTTATTTGGCAAAAGGATATAGTTATGAGACATGCAGTTTGGTTATTCTCCTGCACCAACTCACAGCCACTCTTCGTATATTGCACTCGGATGTCATCATGACGGACGCTGCACTGTGGACCGAAAATCTACTATGAAGTCAAAGGAGATGGTTGGATACTTGAACTAGTCCTCGGATGATTTTCCCGAGGCCGGCGACTGATTATGGGCCTGAGGCTGCTATCACGGCCTCCATTGCCGAATCACCGAACCAAAGATTATCCCCCCTCCGCCTCAAAGCTTGGCCATTCTCGTTATTGGCAACGTCCATTTTGTTACTCAAAGCACCTTGTCCTACGATATGCACGGCATCATTAGTGCGAGATTAAAATGACACATCCGCTTACAAGCATGTCCCCTCCCCCCCTCTGCCACGGAGATCCCCACGTGCAAGGAACGGCTTCTGGAAGGCTGATTGCCAGCCACGTGGAGTTGAGTTTCTGGGGTGGCGTTGACCCCCAAACAGGCCAGGTTATTGACCAACACCACCCCTTGAGTGGCCATTCTCTAGAAGGTTGCATCCTCGCCATTCCAGGTGGCCGCGGCTCCTGTTCGGGCAGCGGGGTGATGCTCGAACTCCTGCTCAACAACCGCGGGCCCAAGGCGATACTGTTCGAGCGCCGGGAGGAGATCCTCACCCTGGGGGTAATGGTCGCGGAGGAGATGTTCGACAGGGCAATTCCAGTGATAACATTGAGCTCAGTCGACTTTCAGAGGGTGTTGAAACTTCATGACACTTACATCACGGTCGGTGACGGTTATATCTTCGACCAGGAGTTACCTGGGACATTGCATGAACTGCCTGACTGCCACTCTAAAATACTGTCGGTGCTGACTACAAAGATACAACTGTCCGATGTGGATAGAGCACTGATTCAGGGCGAGTACGGAGAAGCCGCTCGCGTGGCCATGCAGATTGTCCTGCGAATGTCCGAATTATTAGAGGTTCGCGAACTGATCCCGGTCACCCAGGTTCATGTCGATGGCTGTATCTATACCGGGCCTGGATCTCTCCTATTTGCAGAGAAATTGCGCGACTTGGGCGGCCATGTCCTTGTTCCGACTACATTGAACTCTATCTCGGTCGACCAGAAGCGGTGGCGCGCCCAAGGCGTAGATGTGGCGTTTGGGGAAGCGGCCGACCGGTTGGCCAAAGCATATATGGACATGGGTGCGCGGCCAACTTTCACATGTAGCCCCTACCAGCTGGACAGCGCCCCTAAACTCGGAGATCAAGTCGCTTGGGCGGAATCTAATGCTGTGGTGTATGCCAACAGTATCCTTGGGGCGCGTACCATGAAGTATCCGGATTTTCTCGACATCGCCATTGCTCTCACGGGCCGGGCCCCGAAAGGAGGGCCGCATGTTGATACCAATCGCCGAGCTTCACTGGTTATCCGGTTGCACGATGTTGAACGCCTGCACGACCTCGATGACTCCTTTTACCCCGTTCTTGGCTATCATGTAGGGACGCTGGCAGCCACTCAGATCCCGGTGATCGTGGGCCTCGAATCGCTCGCCCCGAACCGGGATGACCTCAAGGCTTTTGGAGCAGCATTTGCAACCGTCTCAAGTGCTCCGATGTTTCACATGGTGGGCATCACACCGGAAGCAGAGACCATAGAAGCCGCCATCCGCCCCGGAACCCACCCACCTTGTGTGGATGTGCAGATTGAGGACCTCATTCCCTGTTGGGACACACTGAACACTGCATCAGAGTGCCAAACCGTGGATCTTATTTCCCTTGGGAACCCGCACTTTTCACTGAGGGAAATTCGACGACTGGCTACTCTATGTCAAGGGCATACAAAATGCGAGGGGGTGGCGGTGATGGTAACCTGTAGTCGTGCGACATACAGCTTGGCTGGTCAAGCCGGGCTTATCCAGGAACTGGAGAGGTTTGGTGTCCGATTCATCACTGACACCTGCTGGTGTATGATTACAGAACCCATCATCCCACGTTCTCCGAATGCCATCATGACGAACTCTGGGAAATATGCCCATTATGGCCCTGGACTGACGGGGCGGAAATTCTACCTGGGCAGCCTGGCTCGGTGCGTTGACACGGCCTGCCAAGGGCGGCCAGTTGACCATCGCCCATCTTGGATGGTGGAGAAGATGTGATTTACCAGTATTCCTGGGGTACTGCCCGTACTCAAAAGGCATCTCTCGAAGCAAACACCGTCTAATCCCCGGCTTCGCACATCCCTTTGATGCCTGAGGCATCAATCCCTCGGTCGGCGACGCCACCTGACCCACTCGGGTGACTGTACCCGGTGGATGGAAAGGAATTCATCTCTCCAGTTTCTGTTGGTGCAGTGAATAGTAAGTTTTTCTCAAGCAAGAAGAGATTCTGTCAGACAATGCCATGGCTCCGACCGGACCGGATCCTGTTGCCGGAAGGAGTCCCCGACATTTTGGGGTGATAAGGAAGGCGCCCGGCAGGAGGGGATTTCTCACCCGTTCCAGCCCCGCCTGGTTATTTCTTCAGTATAAATAGTTCCACCAACACTCTGTCGGCTGTCACAGCTCTTGACAATCATCCACAATTGTGTTCAACATGTCGCAACTCTCCAACTATCGTCTCCTTAGCTTCGATGTCTACGGCACTCTGGTCGACTGGGAAGGTGGCATCCTGGCCGCCTTCCAGCCCAGTCTCGACAAAGCCAACGCCCACTTCACCCGCGAACACCTTCTCACCGTGTACCACGAATTAGAGCACGCGCAACAAGCACAGACGCCCGATATGCCGTACTCGCAACTCCTCGCCACTATTCATCCTCAGTGGACAGAGCGCCTCGGTCTGCCTCGGCCGTCAGAAGAGGAAAGCCGCCAGTTTGGAGAATCCATCGGCAACTGGCCCGCTTTCCCGGATACCGTCGACGCATTAAAGCGACTGGCCCAGAAGTACAAGCTGGTGGTGCTGTCCAATGTCGATCGCGCTTCTTTTGCCAAGACCAATGCTGGTAGCTTGCAAGGTTTCCCCTTTGATCTCATCATCACCGCACAAGATGTGGGCTCCTACAAGCCCGATCTCCGGAACTTTGAATACCTGCTCAAGGCAGTCAAGGAAAAATTCGACATCGAACCCGTGCAGGTGCTGCAGACCGCGCAGAGCCAGTTCCATGACCACCACCCGGCGCGCAAGATGGGGTTGAAGTCCGTGTGGATTGAGCGGCCGGGCGCAACAATGGGAAATCTGTCGGAGACGATCTATGACTGGCGGTTTGATACCTTGGGGGAGATGGCTGATGCGGTTGATAAGGGACTGTAGAGTAGTGAATGAGCTGATTCTTGTCTTTCAATTTTGAACGATCCCAGAGGAAATTTATAATAGAGGGAGAGAAGAAAGCAGAACTTCTCAACCAACATCTCGACCTTAGGCGTCTAATTCTAAAGTATGTATGTAGGGTGTATACTATCCTTGTAAGGTCCAATAAACGGCTAAGTGGCGCCTGTGAACTGGACCGCATCCCCACCCCGCGCCAGTCTCGGGGTGCCAGCCGAAGGTCGCTCACTACTTATTGCGTGTCGACTCCCTGGAGGTGCAGTCGTCCTGCTCCTCACATAAGGTCATATTCTGATACACTGTCCCCCTTTTACTATGGATCTATCCCACGCGCTTGAGACCGCCTCTAGCGGCGAAGTCATTAAATGCGCCGACATGCACACCACCGGAGAGCCCACCCGCATCGTCTACGCGGGGTTTCCTCCCCTCAGCGGGTCACTGCTCTCCCAGCGCGATCAGGCCCGGGATCAATACGACCACCTCCGCAAGCGAATCATGCTGGAGCCTCGTGGGCACTACGACATGTACGGCGCCATTCTCCGGCCATCTACTGAACTGGTTGAAACCGGTGAAGCTCATATCGGTGTTCTCTTCACGCACAACGGCGGCTTTTCTACTATGTGTGGCCACGCAACCATCGCGCTGGGCCGATTCCTCGTTGATACCCATGATGTGGCTGTTTTCCCGAAGCGAAACGAACTGGTCGTGGAAGACACATCAGTGGTTGTCAACTTGCATGCGCCGTGCGGATTGGTTCGCATCACCGTCCCTGTTAAAGAGACAGCCGATGGATTCAAGTCCGATCCCTCACGGGCAGTATCATTCCTGTCAACACCCGGTTATGCTGCTGCGACCAATCTTACTATCCTTATTCCACCTGAGATACGATGGAGCGAGCTTGAAGGGCGTGAGAGCATCGCCCTTGATGTCAGCTATGGAGGGGCATTCTACACGTTGATCAATATGCACGAGCTGGGATTCGCATCCACGGGACTGAAAAAGGTCGATCTTGACTCATTATCGCAAGTGATGAGAAGACTAAAGACGTATCTTGAAAGTCATCCCGATATTCTGTCTGCCTGTCAGCACCCGGAGGACAAGAGACTCTCATACCTGTACTCCATCATGCTGGTGGACACGAATGTCGGGTTCAAGCCAGACAGCGTAGCTGGTGCCGAGACCGGACTGTGCTTCTTCGCTGACAATCAGATTGATCGGTCGCCCACAGGATCGTGTGTCACAGCTCGAATGGCCCTGGCACATGCAAAGGGGGAGAGATCGGTTGGTCAGCGGTGGGCTTACAACACGGTTGTCTCCAATCACTTTCAAACCGGTGCATTTGAGGCTGAGATCGTGGAAACAGGCCTGCGGGTGGAAGGCGGAAATGCTCCGGCCAAGGATGCGGTGGTGGTGCGTGTGGAGGGGAGGGCGTACTATACAGGCACATCGAGTTTTATGGTTGAAGAGGGAGATGTTACGAGTCATGGTGGGTTTGTAATGAGTGATATGACACAATAAAGTTTGAACTGAGCATGTGTTGAATGTGAGCTGAATGTGAGCTGAATGTAACCCAGTTTTCACTAGATTGGTCTCGAATAGCAGCGAGAATTCGATATAAACATTGATTGATCCTCCAGGACAATCACCCAGTCATGCAAAGCTCAGAGTAAGCTCAAATTCAAAGCACTAACTACGGGATACAATATCTAAACATCTAACTCAGCTGAATGCCAGCCATTACCTGCTGACAGATATGTGTACTTGATTTGCTGTAATCTCCATACATGCTGCTATGAAATCTTTCTCTTTTTCTTTCCTTTGGAGGAAAGGGGCTAACTACATTCCATCCAGTAACGTGGTAGGCCATCTGACTTCATCCTCGATACACTCTGGCGCCATCGCTCAAAAGGGATCAATGTATTTTCCCCATAACCGCTAGTAGCCCTTGTCGGCATCGCGCGAGTCTTTCATTTTACGCTCACCGACCCTGTTGTTCGGAGCACAGAGGACTGGTGTGTATGTGGATCCTGAGCCCTGACCCGCAACAAAAGAGCCAGTCAAAGGCCCGTATAGCCGGCTAGACTACATTAAGACGGGCTTCATGGCACGTGCAAGCCAGGAGTAAGATTCAGGCTGGCCACAATACTGACGCACTGAAGTCAAGAAACAAGAGATACGAGAAATGCCCTCCATCAAAGTCTTCACTCGCTGGCGGCCTGCGTTGCCCTCGGAATCGCAGGCCCCTGAAATCACCCGAACACAAGAATCCAATCCTGGAAAGAACACCACGATCGCATTAACACCACCGCCGTCCCAGAAACTCTCGCGCCCCTGGAAGAGCGACTCGGCTTTTACCAAGATATTCAACGCAGATGACTCTAATCGAACTGTCTTTGAGCATGTCGTTGCACCCACTCTCCCTCGGGTCTTCAGCGGGCAAAACTGCAACTTCTTCGCCTACGGACACTCGGGCAGTGGGAAATCGCACACCATCATCGGGTATAACTTTGAGCGTCAGGAGGAGTTTGGACTCTGTTTGTCAGCTGCAAAGGCACTCTTCGAGCAGCTACACCAACTCAACGAGAAGTCCAAGGAGAATGAGAGGCTTCTCCTAGGTCTTCGCATGTACGAGCTGCGGAAGAACATCGCCTTTGACCTCCTCAACGACCGATGCAAGTGCCATATCCGCGAAGGCGCTGACGGGAAGACCCACGTCCGTGGGGAGACGGAAACCCTCGCCGACGGGAAAGTCCGCGTGCGGCCGATCGTCACCAAACCATGCTTTACCTTTGATGAGTTCCACGCTCAGTTGTTGGCGGGTATTCAAAGCAGGGCAACGGGCACATCTACGATCCATGATCAGAGTTCTCGGACGCATGCTGTGTTCGAGGTTGAAATCGTGACGAAAGAACTACTGGATGCGAGGGATGCCGTCGTTGAGCGACAATCCGAGCTGGTACCGGTCGGGAAACGCGCTACTGATATCTACATCGAGGAGAATACGAAGGCTATCATCCAGACACCGGATGGCAAGTATGTCCCGAATCCGGACTATCAACTCAATCAGACAGCGATAGATGAGGCCGAGGCAAAGAAAGCCGAATACGAGTCGCGCGTCCAGAAGGCGGAAGACTATGTGTCAGAAGTGAAAATGTCATGCCCCCATGCCTGTCTGGGTGGAAAGATGGTGTTTGTGGATCTTGCTGGCTCGGAATACTGCCATGACAAGGGTTCTGTGTCTACAATGCGAACAAAACAGACCCCCCAGGAGCAGCAGGAGAGCCGACAGATCAATACCGATCTTCTTGCCTTGAAAGAAGTCATCCGGGCGATGGCCCGGAAGCAGAGTCGTATTCCCTTCCGCTCATCGCCCCTGACGATGGTTTTGCGCGAACACTTCGTCACGGGCGGCGATGATGGAGTTTCGGCTATGATCCTCACGACGTCGCCTTCGTCGGAGCAGTACAACGCTACAATTGATACGCTCAAGTATGGAAACCTGATTGGGATGGCGGGAGATCGTTAAGGTTCTGGCGAACATTGGCGGTTGCACTCATCTATTCGATGGGCTTACATGAGAGGAACATGTAGATCAGTATCAATCAGTTCGATCGCCTGCATGGCGCACTGTAATCGCATAGTTAGGAAACAAAGTTTGGCACTATAGACCAATGCTCGCTGGGTTTGTGTAACAGCTACTGAAGGCTCAATTGCCTACTTTCACGCACGCCATATCTGTTGCCTAATATCTTTTAGTCCTGTATCGCTGGCACAGTACTTTGAGGACTTCAGCCAACCACTCAAAGTCCTTTCGCTCAAGGTAGACCTGGGCAGAAAGTCTCACCCAAAGCCAGCCCCCATGCTCAACAAAAGGAACAAATGTCCCATGCTCCTCCACCAAAGTAGTTTGGAACCACCTGACCACCGTGCCAGCCTCATCGGCTCTCAAAAGCGTAACAGTAGAATCAGAAGCTGCCAAATCCTCCCTGGACGTGAACGGTAACCGGACTGTGCTCATGGCACATCGCCTAAGATTGCTCTGCTTCCCCGGTTGTAGGTCCCTCTCCTCCATAACATCTGTTCCAAGTGCTGCGGCAACGATATCGGCAGCCTCATTTGCTAATCTCTCCAGGTACTCGTAAATACGGTCTTCGCCACCACAGATCGTCTTGCGGAATTCCAACGCAGCAGGAACACAGAAGTAGGGCGTATCGTCATTGGTAGCGACGAATTCGAAGAGACTCTCAAATGCGCTTTTCGTCATATCGTCACTTTTCATGACAGAAGGGGCCGTCGCAGGAGAGTCTTCAGAGGGGATAAAACCCCAGGAGGTTGGAATGGTGGTTCGAATGAGATGTTGGTTGCGTTTCGGGACATATAGCACACAGCAACTCCGGGGGACGAAAAGCCATCTATTAATCATTTATATGTGAGACTACTGAGGGAGAATCAGAAAGCACAGAACTGAGCAGAAGCTTACTTATGACAATTACTCGTGAAGAAATCCGGCTGCAGCTTCCCGAGATCCAACGGCAGCTGCCCAATACCGTGCGCACCATCAATCAAGCTGAGGATTCCTTCTTTTCGACAAACTTCAGTGAGCCTTTCAAAAGGAAACCGCACAGCTGGCAGGCTAGTCACCACATCAAAAAGGGCAAGCTTCACGTTCAATCCCTCGCTCCGTGCCTCCCGGACGACCTGGAGAAAGCGGTCCACGAGTTTCTCGTGACTAATCGGCATTTCATATCGGACTTTACGAATCTGAGCGGCTCTAGATTCGATAAAGGATACAATGCCTTTTTCGAGAGCGCCGTAGACGGTTTCAAAATAAATGATGACATCATCTGACTTGAAAGGCAAGTTATGCAGGACGGTGTTCACTCCCGTAGTGGCATTTTTGACAAAGACACATTCGCTCCGCGGGACATTCAGTAGCTTGGCGACAGCCTCGCGAGACACATCTAGCTCTTTGGGAGTGGTGTAGCGGATGAATGGATCTGGACGCGCCTCAACTTGATCCTGGAAGTGGCGCAATGCGGTGCGAACCGCTGCAGGATAGGTTCCAAATGAGCCTGGAGTTGATCAGCGCCAGTGGATCAACCTTTGATGCTACAACGCTTGATAAGTTCTACAGCACGTGTTCTTACCGTGATTCAGATTTAGGAAGTTGGGATCGAAAAGAAATTGCTCACGCATCGCCGCCCCAAAGGGAACGATAGATGCATCAATGGAAGCCATTTGCACGTTGTGTATATTAGTTGAGAGTCAACTAACTAGAATCTAAGTTGCTTTCTTGCAATGACTCAATCTGCGGAGATGCCGACCGGCCTCGGCAAAAAGAACTGCGGCGGTACTTTTACCGCACTCGGAACAGTAACCAGTTAATCGCCTCACTACGATTAGCTCAGTAATCAATGGATGATATCAGGCATATTACTCTAGCTTCTGGCGCCATGCCACAATGCAGTTTCCAGCAATTGCCTTAACTCAGTATCTCCACCTGGGCTTAGTATGTCTCCAGCGGTCTCCAAGTCCTCCCAGTGCTGGCAGTAATCATTGATCCTCTCACCCATCCCAGACGCGTTCAGAATTTCTGCGAGGCGATAGGGCCATTGCCTGGTTAGTAGGCTACGCTAGATGTAATGTGTGTCTTAGCCTGTCCAGATATACATCACCTAATTGGCCAAAAGCCATTTTTAACCACGGTCAGACATTAATGGTTATTCAGCAGAACCTGCAATTTACCTTGGACATGATTAGCATCTCTGTCGATCTTATAAGATTCCCGCCCTTTTTTAATCCCTTCGTAAACGTGCCCCTGACACTAATCGTGACGCTGTGAGGCTCCATTATGCTTGTATAAATGAGCATAACCAACTGCTAGCACGCTGTATACTGGGGTACTGGCATTGCTGGGCCAGTGGCATGTTGCATGATGAGGAGTCGATGTGCACAGCGTTGCTCCCTGAAACCATTGCTGCTCATTTATCTCTCATACTCCAAGATCAATAATAAGTGTCGATAACTGTCCAAACTATCGGAAGTGTGAAAATCCGAACCCCCTTCTTCCATCCCAGGTTTTATGTTTCGCCTTGATTCTTCTTTGGAATTCAGAAGCACGAGACTGCACAGTTCCAGATACTCTGCACCTGCTGCCTGCTTGATTTTTATTATACCATTTTAAGGCAGAAAACTGTGGCTCCGAGTGGGGAATTTCTCACAAGTCATGGACTGGTACATGTTTGAAATGTCTTATACACTCCGCCAGATATTATTCAGTCCTGTATCTGCATTTTTTACGGCTGACAGTTATTGTCGCAATTACTGGAATCAATATGCACAGGCGCTTTCCTGCACTGTTGGTACTGCTCTTGATAGTAAGCTGTACGTCATTTGTATGCGCCGGGCACCGTGAAAGTCCCAGTACGAAAGCATAACATGTATCATTCAGGCCGACTCCTCTGATTTGGAATGAGTGATTTCCAAGCCAACAGTCCCACCGGGAATGACTCACTACTGATGAGTGTCACCTATCACATTTAGTGTAGTATGACTAGCGCGCTATCAGCAATGCTATGATTGATCTTGAGAATGCTTCGCTAGCGGACCTGCTAGTTTTGCCTCATGCACATTGTGCAGAGGGTGTCTTTGTCTTCGACTTAATCATTAATCTCACGCCATGATCCATGTCAATTCCCGGGAAACCATCGAATGTTTTGTCAATGTACTCTGTCCGACAACCGGATATTTATTATAGATATATGTTACTGACACACTTATACGATGTTTGATTATGAAGTGCGCAGTCTGCATAATCTCGAGTTTCATTACCGAATTGCGGCATCAGCTGTGGAATTGCGGTGGATATCAATATAGCATGATGAGGAGCATGTATCTCGTAACCTTATATGAGAAAGACATTATGCTGCCAATAAAAGGCCAAGAAATATCAATGTGATTTGACTATTTTCTGTAGTTAGGATTCTGGGGGCAATACAAGGTTAAGTTAAGATCAGAAGGAATCGGTCCGGTTTATGTAGTCTTAGCCGTAGCTACGGTGAAAGGAGGCAGCATCAAAGACCAGGGAATGTCATAATAGGAGTTGTTACTGGAAGCAACAAAATTCACTGAAACTATCAATAAGTGAAGCTTTTTGGAAGAAAGATTACAGTGTGATGTCAATTAATTCTAAGGCGGGAGACTAAAGAGTCTCAACTTGCCCCAACAGCCACTGCAGATGGCGATACGACACACGGCCTTGATCCTGAGGCTGCTTATGCCCCGACTGATATGTCTCCGCCCACATCAAACCGCGCTCATAATGTTGTACACCCATAACCCCCTGAGGGCCATCCAGCCCTCCATATCCCTCCTGGGCCTCAAAGATCTCATTCCACTGGAGATCGGGCATCTGGATATCGATCGGTGTGGCAGGTGCGGACTGGAAGCCCAGCTGGCCGTTCCAGGTCATATTCTGGATGGCGAGGAGGGTGCCGTTAGTGATAATCAGATAGTCCCAGTCGCCGTTGGCAATGAGCACGCGGTTGGTGGCCTCAATAACACGCGGGAGGACGCCCTCGGTGGGGTTGGGTGAGTCGTCCCCTTGCTGCTCCGGACCCGGGTCGGCGTCGCCGCCAGCGAAGACGAGGTCGTAGCTGCAGAGCTCCCATTCCACATCCATGGGGGCGTGCAGGGCCTTCTTGACGTCCATACGGTTAAAGTAGGTGGTGGGCGCAGGCTCGTATGCCAGGTCCGTCGGCCAGCCCAGGACGTCCCAGAGAAGTGGACACTCATCAATGACGCGGTAGGGGTTGAAGCATGGGTTTGGGTTGTAGGCTTCGTAGTAGATCATGTTATAGATGTCGCACTCGGAGTAGTTCATGTATTTTGGGGGTTGGATGCCGCTTGGTGGGAAGGCAAAGTACTCATCGAAGTAGGCCTTGTAGCCGCATTCTTCGTAGGTGGTTTCAAGCTCGTTCATGTAGGACTGATTGAAGTTGAATAGTGAAGCGTGCTGCTTGACGAAGGGGTAGGCAGGGAGTTCGGCCTGAATGTAGTCCCATTGGCCGATACAGGCGTCATAAAGAAGGGCTCCTAGAGGGGCGTTAAAAAGTCAGATTCAGCCAACTAAGCTTATAGGGGTAGTAGTTATGAGTACACAGGGCTCGTACCGCTCAGATTGAAACGCGTGGTGTCGTTCTTGTCTAGCATTGCCGACGAGATATAGGGAACATACCGACCGGCGTAGCTCTCACCGGTCATGAAAATGCGAAAGTTCTTTATTCCGTATATATCTTCAAACTTTTCAAAGAAGTCGAGAAAATCAGCGGCAATCTCTTCTTCGTTGGTGGCTGTAACATTTCCAACGGAAAATCCGGTCCCAACTGGTTGGTCAACCCTGAATTAATTCACATTAGTCTCATAAAATATACAGAGTGCATGCCTCCGATTTAATCCTCAGGAAGAAGCGTACCATAGCATGTTCGTCAAGTTGACCCAAGAATATTCGTTGATGACGGGTGCATAGGTACCAGGTTGCCATGTGAATCTGCCATTTTCCTGGAAGAATCCCTGTTCGGAGGAACAGCCTGGCCCTCCATTGAGGTAAATGGTAAGGTCGTCTGAAGGTTCGCCTATCTTGGGTTGGAAGATATAAAACAGGGATCGAGATCCATTGTTGCTGTCATCGATAGGGATCGACCCCGAGTACATCTCCCCAACATCGAAGTGCACATCGGGTAAGCTTTCCACCAAGTGGGCTATCCAGGGGATGACCATATGTCAGCGACGAATAAAGTTCATGGCTGGTGTAATACATACGCTTGGTTCTATTATTGAAGAATCGGTAGTCGGAAGTGTTGCTAGACTGAGCTCTGGTCGCAGCACGGTACGTAGGATGACGTTTGGAAAAGTGAGCGGCAGCCCGACTTCGGTCAGATTGAGTTGCTTCTGCGCCGTTGATCAGCAGAAGTGCAGCCGCAACTGTCACTGCAGGTGAAATCAGAAACATCATCCTGGATCGAAGTCACCCAACAAGCTTTGACAGCGGAAGAGCGACGTTCAGCGGCCAAGGGGATCGTGTCAATCTTGTACCCAACCAGAAGAATTCCTCCGTCGAACCTGATGGCCAGGGGTTGGGCTCATTTACTCCGATATTCTAGCGACGGACCAGATCCATTGAACTTAGATTATATTTTCCGATGGTTCCAATCGTCATGGTTGGAGTTACCAAAGCTAAAGATGGGTCCGTTCTACTTTGGAGTTTGGAGAAGTCTTCTTTACAGATTGGGTGCAATAGCGTACTTTTCGGCTTGCCGATCCCTGGTAAGATGGCACCGAGCAATCAGTTGAGTCTAGCAGATTATTAACTGGCCAAACGCGTTGCAGAAATAAGAAAGTCGAAGTCATTCGCTTGGCAATAAAGTGGCTTAGACGGTTTCGTCAGTTCCCGCCAGATATCTATCTGGTCAAGGACCACGCCGATCCGAACCAAGTTTGGTCAATTGACGATGCAAATGGTTTTCTCTTTGTAGCGCCAAGACATGCAAGCCGGACAATAGCCGCGGATCATTGAGCCCATGGGACTGGGAGATTCCTCACTCCCCTGTTCTTGACTTCGTTTACCAAACCAGGATAAAGCATAAACAAAGGATTTCAGGTTTATTATTCATTTATTCCTTCTCCATTCCTCCTCTGCGTAGTCTGTTCGCCGTGTGTAATTCGAACATATGGATAGATGAACCTGTGTTTTATTCACCGACGAGGGTAAGGTTGCCTGACAGGTGAATATTTGGTGGAGCTTTTCAGGGTAATTTGTCTTGTGTTTGTAATCAGCACGCAGCGGATGGGGCCGAATTCGTCATTCCCATTCGAGAACCGAGTTGGGATCGTAACCCTAGCATCCCCACTGGACCCTGTGCAAGTGCGCCGTGAACTCGACGCACTTTCCCCAGAAAAGAAGCGGATATTTGGTAGTTCCGGTGCCTCGGGGCTTTTCTCGCCCGCTTAGATAATACAGGTCAAATGAAGCTCAACCTCGAGCCAATTATCAGGGCGACTGACTCGATCCATACACAGTCCCTGGATTGGATCTGACGATCGGCAGCAGCGTAGCCTCCGCTACGGCAAACTCATCGGCAAACCCCAAGCCGATGGGTCAATGTTCGCAATCATATCAATCAAGAGTCATATCAATCATATCATCAGTCCGATCTCGGTTTCTCGGAGAGTTCTCGGTACCCAAAGACGGGTGAACGACGCTGACAGGTATGGAGACGGACAGCGGGATTTGGCTCAACTGGCCTGAAAGGGAAACTCGACCCCTTATCACGAGCATCACGGTTTCATGTTCAGGAGAATTGTCTTTTGATCCTCTTAATGCAAAGGGTCGCCCTCTGAATACCTACTTACTCCTGATCAAATCTGCTGTCAGTAATAGTGCCCCTTTTTCCTTTTCTTATTCTCTCTTTCCCCTAAGTCGTTCTAGCCATATCAATATTAGAAGCGTCTCCCTGTCATATAGTTGAAAGGATCAATAATATCATCACAATCGAAGAGTTCTTCTGCTTCTATTGATATGGCTTATGAAATGTCCAGGATGGGCAACGAAATGGGGAAGAATACTTCTGCCTGTCGCTGATCTTCATCATGATCATGATCAGCATCCCCATCATAACTCCGTAAACCTCCGGGACTTTACTCCACGCAGGCCACGCGTAATTTAGCCTCGACACGGGCGGCGCACTTGGCCGTGTCGCGGGTTCATCTTACCAGTTCCCAATTTCCAATTTCCATCTCATTGCTTTGTTCTATACTAACGTATACTAAGACCATGGGTTTGTCGGTGGTGGAGTTCCGCTAGATCCGCCGTTACAATGTACAGTATTCAGACTCAAATAACGCCAAGCACCTGCTAAATGGACTTGGACCGGACGAAGATACATCTTAGATAAGTATGCAGGCGAATAGGACGAAGTCATTTTGAAGAAGGTAGAAAATTCTCTATTCATAGCATGTAAGTATGAAAATGTTCGAAGCAATGGTTTAACTTTTCTCCAGATCAAATCTTCAGTCCTTTCCAATCGGTCACAAATACGAAACGCCTCCCAAGCCACCCCAGAGCTATCTTTAGGGATACATCATCCACGGAGGCACTGCTAACTGAGGTTCAGCTCATCCAACTCTACTAGATACATTCCCGAGGCCACTAGATATGAAAGCACGACTTAGACGGAAACATAGGCAATACTATATATGGATTTTGTATAGACGCTACAACTGCAATCAGCCGCCATGGACACTGGCTATAAACAGTATTCGATTAAATCTGCTACACGGTAAGTAGCATGTAAGGCTATGACTATCTTTGTTGTTGGAGACTTCGCCAGCTAAGTAGGAAGAACCTTACTTGGCTAGATCATAAAATCAACCTCTTGTGGTACAACAGAAGATCAATCTGAAATATATTTACCATTTGCATTCGGTGGCCCGCTGAATATATATATTCAATAGTAACCTCTGGTTATTGTGCAGCTAGATTTAAGCCCATTGTGCTGGCCTCAATCTTTGATACGAGGATAATTTTGCCAGTGAACAGGATAGCAGAGATATGAAAGACTTGTTTTTCAAGTATTAGTATATCTTGTCAAGATTCGCCGGCCTAGTCCAGTCTTTCCGGATGATAAGTATATATTAAATAATTAGCTACAGTCTGGATTTTCAGGGACGGATATTATCCAGATTGTGGTAGCATTATCACTGTCGCTACTATCTGTATTGGCTGGTAGATATAAAATAGGTCTTTGGGCATAGATTGAAGAAAGGCACGCTGTGGTTATACGGTTCCTGGAAGGCTTCCTCTGATACATTCAGTAAGATGCAGGATTCAGCATCGAAAATATAATATTGGCTCTGAACAACAAATTACGTTCTTTGAAGATCTCTCGTGTGGGAGCGACTAGCCGGTCAGATGGGACTGTTTGCACGTTCAAGCACGTCAGTCTCAGAAGGGACCGCACCGAAACCCAGATTGTACGCAGGCTAGGATAGACTGCTTCACTTGTGAAGTATGCGGTTGCCTTGACGATGACAGTCATTGTGATGTAGGGGATCTAGAACGGACATTACCGTGAGGCGTTGAGAAAGCATGCAGCATCTAGGTGAAGGGATATCTTGAGGAACTCAGTCACCAGCATCGCGGGACGAGCCCCGGGGACGCCGACAATGACTGTTGCAACATGATGGCACGATATTGTATGTTGATTATTCGAAAGACTCGGCCTCAGACCCATGGAAATGTACAGATGGTGTCATCACGATAGGCATCGGAGTTCGCCGGTCAGTGGATTACAAAGTGGAGAAGTCGGGCGGGAGAGACCCAAAGGCACCTGGATAATATACGAAGTAACACCAAGGTGCAAGGCATCATAACCAAGAACATGCTTGATTGGACATACCATCGCCAGGACGTGCCAGCAGGAAGTAGGCAAATTGTTGACGTTCCTCCAATCAGGGAGGCAAGAATGTTGGGTCATCAGGGAAAAGAAGTATTTCGGATGTTCGACCTGTGGAATTTTTGGGCAAAAAGCAAAACATGGGAACGAAGTAGTTCGATTAGAAGAGCTATCAAAAATAATATAAGAGTAAAAACATACAACAGAAGGGATTCGCTGGTGGTCACCCACCCAACTACTAACCTCCCGGCGTGTGGCTTAAGTACGGCTGAGCGGACGGGAAGCCCTGTTTTCCACACCCTATGGTCGTATGTGCTATCTTAATTCCCAGTCTGTCTTGTGTAGCCTTGGAAAAGAAACGTTGCAGGCGATAGACGTGAGCCAGAGCTAACCTAGAACGGTAAATTGCTTGTGGCTAGCCAGGCGACGGAGAGATATGTGCTCCTGCCAGATGAAGCTAGTCTCACTTTAAACAGCCAAACATGAGATACTGGGCACTTTGGTAACAGCCCTCAAGTAAGTCCGGTAGGAAAATCGATTAACATGCGGAGGTACGTAATGACCCGAGTGCAGTTGGGTTGGGAGCGGAGCATGGAGTGGCTTTGAGCGACCACGAGTCCTTTGAAGAGAATATGCAGTAATAAAAAAGCGATAGTTGCCCTCTCGGCCCCGTCTACCGTGCATTAAGAAAACGTGAGGGCTGGGATGTGATGTATGCATGCACACACGCACGCATTCAAGGGACACATGCCTCGCCAAATAATCAGGTTGCGTAAAAGGTATCATCACACGATGGCTAGTACCATTATGAGATCGCCCAAGCCCTTTCATCTTAGACTTCATGCTAATTTCCGATCATTTGGAATCGCCTTCTTCTCTTCATCTGTCAGGTGCAGGTCAAAGATTTCAGCCAACGCCTGTAAACGCTCATCTTCTGTCCTACACTCCTTGATGACCTTGCTATTGGCGCCAATTGTTTCCCTCACCGTGCCTTGGAACAAGGTGATATTGCCCACTATCACCTCCTTATCCTCGTCCATGAGCATTTTCGTGGAGGTGACGTATCTGGTAAACCAGGATCGCGGGTTTGTTGACGTGAACCAGGACATGACTTCGTAGTCTTGGGGCAAGAACTCTGTCTCCGTGAAGCAATAGACTGGCAACCACTCTTTCTTGGCGTCATCCGCTGGGTTGTAGCAGACATCGAAGCACCACATCCTCGGCGGTCCAGTGCTGTTGGTAGATCGCCTCGCGTACGTCTCTGGTATAGGCCGTAACTGCACGCGAATCAAACGTGGGGCGATGCTGGTTGTCTGGAAGCCGTCGCGCAGCGGATAAGGGAGGTTAGGACCCTTGGAACCTATCCCAACATCTACAACGTACCACTCGTCATCCAGTCGAACAAGATTGAGCATGTGGGTCCACCCCTCATAAGTGTTGCCCTGATTGCGCCGGACTTCTGGGTAGGGAAGCATTGCCCGAGCCACGCGGCCTCCGCAGTTGCGCACCTCATAGCCGAGGGAGCGAAGGACGGTGCCGAAAAAGGTGTTGTTCTCCATACATCGCCCGCCAAGCCGCCGACGAACGATCTTCGTGTAAAGCTCCGCCACGTCAAGTGTGACGGTCTTATGTGTGGAATAATGCAGTGCGAGGTTCTCCAAAGGCACATTGCAGGTGTGATAGCGTGTCAAGGCCTGCAGCAAGGGCAGCCCATGTTCTTTGGTTCTAGCCTGTGTGGCATCTTTCAGCACAGGTGAGTCGAGATACTTCTGTGGAAGCTTAAGACGCTCAAAGTAGTCCCCCAACTCGACATTGCTGTAGCGAGGACAAGCGTTCTCTCCCAATGGGAGCTGGGTAAGGGCGGTGGGTGCAGGGTTGGACGACATGGCAGGATAGGCAGACTAAACACAGGGGACACCTGAACCGTATACGAAGCTCTTGCAGAACAATTCCGGAAGAAGTTTTGAGAATTGTTATATATCCTAGGTGGCTGAACCGGAGTTCGGTGAGGAGTGCGAGTGATTATTTGCAAGGCTTTCAACCTACATATACCCGGTGTGCAGGTGGTGGATCATTATCAATCTGGGGAAATATACTTCGCAGTGATCAGTCTTCGATGATCCCTGTCATCGCTTATTGACCAATTTGCTGCCGCATAAAGCATCATCTGGCATGCTAAGATGTAAAGGATTGCAGTCCCTTACTTATAGTTTTCTGGGACTATACTTCTTACGGGTCCTCTTATTTTCAAATCAATACCATAGGAATCCAAGTCTTAAACCCATTCTCGTTGCCTAATTGTGGCCCGCCAGCTGCCAGACGCGTCTCTCGCGCAGGGGTGCTGCTCGTGGGCCGGCATGGGTAATTGGTTGAACATGGCGAGAGATGGCTCTTGAGCACATCATTGAGCTGCTGTAGCTTGTGTTCGAAAGACGTCATGCGCTTTTCTAGATCAGACTCATAACCCTTGCAGATAATGACGTTGGTGGCCGATTCTCGGAGTTCGTATAGGCAATCGAACCCCAATGACATGCAGGACGAGCGGGACGGGCGCTAATCATTGCATCTGCTACAGGCACCAAGCTAGGGAGTAACAAGCTGGCAAATCTGTCCTTTTTTGCACTCGTTGGCATGGCATACTTGGACTTGCACACGCGGCAGGTTTTGCATGCCACACCGATGCTTCGGCGCTTGTTGCCGGGGAAACGGCCTATAGGCTCCGAAGCTGCTTCCGCCATTGTAGCCTTTGAATCGCAATGTGTATGTGTGTGAGAGATGGATCAGAAGCCAACAATGGTCAGTTAGTAGGAAACAGAAGCCTATTCTGCGTTGGACGGCCAGGCTTTGGGTTTTACAGCAGCTTAAGCAATCGCGGGAAAGGAAAACACGCTGTGCTTTCTTTTTTCTCCTTCCTCCTGTGGACTGCTGTTGATGTTAGGGGCTAGTGTTGGCATGAATACGACCAGAAAAAAGCTACATACCATCTCGTCACTCTCTTGGCACTTTACATCTTCAGTTTCCTTTTTCATTAGTTCAAAATAATATGACATGTCACCTATTCCGCTCAATCAGCGGAGACTGAAAGATGTCTCCGGAGTTGGACTTCACTTAATGACTCGAAATGCCCCCGTATATGTTGAAGCGCACGAATACAAACAACCCATACTCCTTCAGACCCACGCACGATATTATGAAAGGTGACACTCAGGAGTGGTCATGCTTCTTTTCTTAGTCACGGACTACCACTTCCTATTATTTGTTTAATACTCTATATCTGAGATGGCTCTACCCATTATTAACATACTATCCATGCCTACATGAATGAGAGTGTGGTGCTATAAAACCCTACCAGGCACAGCGAATGTATACAGCATCTGTATTGTCACGGAAGAGTTTTATATTCCCGCCGGTTGTTTATTATCGATAAGATGTCTTCCTCTTCTAGATTTACCCACTGCTACGTCGTTAAGACTTTGCACAAAAGCTCTAGCATATCCAGAGCACCATTTATGCCATTTAAGACAGCTTCCCACCTTCTTTATAGACACTCAAATGCTAATCACTTTGGCGCAGAAAGGTATTGTAATTGCATGGCATAATTCCTAAACTGCCGACATCCTGCAACTTCCTGTAGCCTCCTGAAACTGCTACCCAAAGCTCGTTCGGTGAAACTGGAACCGCAACCCGCATCCCCTCTCAAGCTATCACCATGGATGACTCTGATTATTGTTAAAAAGGTCCTGGCCCAACCGAAGAGTGACGTTAATATTAAACTCACCCTGCCATTCCAACACCAGAATGTCCCATGGTCCCCTTCACCTTTCTCTTCAATGACCCTCAGCATCCCTTCTACACTCTCTTCTGGCTGAATTACGCCCTCAACGACCCAACCCAACTGAACATTCGCCATATCACTGCCGCAACAGATTAGCGCAACAAGCCTCACTTCGAACAAACGCAGCCAACTACCAGAGAGACTGAAAATAATTAGATGATATACTAGTACTCACGTTTCCACCTCGCCCGGATGCAGCGCCAACACGCACGTCCTGCCACCCTTTCGGGAAATTTCCGCCGCCATATGCCTCAACGACTGATTCAGGGCTGCTTTAGTAGCTGCATATACGGCAAATCCGTCTTCGTGGCTCCGAAATTGGCTCGCTGAGCCGGAGTCAGAGGAAATGAATATGAGCTTCTCTAATGGTGTGGTCGGGTCGATGGTAAGCATTCTTTGAGCGACAATTATCGGGCCAATTGTGTTGGTTTGCAGGTGGTGGGCAAATGACTGGAAGGAACTAAAAGATACAACAATGTGTGTGAGTATAAGCTACAATGGTGTACTTGGATGGCAGGCGTACATCTCCGTAGCACGATTCGGATATTGATTGATGCCGGCATTCAAAATGACATTCGTTAATCGTAGCCCTCCATCTCGCACGGCTCTTTGGACTCTGCGAGAAAAGTCCTAGTCTTATATGTTAGCTCTTATCTAGTCACCATTAGATGCTGTACGGTGCTTAACTTACGTCGATACTATCAGCCTTCGTAACGTCGCATTCCTCTACAGTGATCAGAGAAGCACCGTCCCGAGTATTCCGGGAAACTAGTTCGAAGAGCAGTTCAGCACTTGATAGGCTGCGCACTCCGGCGATAACCCGTTGTCCAGAGTTTGCTAGCTGCCGGACGAACTCAAGGCCAATTCCTCTGGATGCACCTACGACAACCCATATTCCGGACATTTTGGTCGATTGTCGCGGCGTGATAGTTGTGAGAAGATCAATGGGAGGCAGAACAGCAGAAAAGAATTCAAATTGGGCATTGAGATGGGCTTCGTCTTTGAGGCAACCTGCTGCCCAGCGCCCTGGTCCTGTCTTTGTGAGGGGGTGGGCGTATCTTTTTCCCAAAATGGAAAGGCTGTGGAGTCAGGATGCAAAGAAACAGATAAGGACAGCCGCGCAGATCGGGAGAGTCTCTCTCCCTCTTCAACCACTGGATAGGCATGTCTCTCACTCTCCAACATCAACTCACACGCATCATACCACAACGAGTACGTAAGGCTCCGTATTCACGAACTGGTTGCTTCATGCTTCATTGCGACTTGAAAATTCGTTTTTGCCCGATCAGGCCGGGATCTACGTTATTAGTCAGCGGGCTTTATACGGAAGATGACCAGCAGTTGAATTGGATCAGTACTGCTTGCCCTTGAAGGTGGTACTAATCGCCATGCCTAATAGAAGGTAGTATCTAGGGATTTCATTTTTATTCCTACGAGCTCTACTACTGTGTTCTGGAATTTCCTTGTAGTTTTTATGCGCTGACTTTTGAGTGTCGAACCGTTAACGGTGTCAACAGTTCTGGTGGGATAAATATATATCAACGACTTCCAACAGACCCACTCCTGTTAGGTAGGCAGTCGCCACCGATGGAGGCCATCCTAGACGTCCCATACATGAAACAGGAAATCAACCGGTTGACGGGAGTACCGCTAGGCATCTAGCTTACTGAAGCACCATGGCTCTACTTCTGACGGGGCGCCCGATCACAACTAGTGCTACCATTACTGGTGACTGAGTCGAGCGATTCTAGTTCACCAGCCTCGTCAGACTCTCATAAGCTTTCCCACATGGTATTCTATCCCACCACGATCTGAAGGGCAAGTTGACCAGACCACTTGCAGCAGGTTAGAAAAGATCGCACTTGGCACGAAGGCTCTGACCCACTTAGATCTTCATTGGTAATCATCTGCAAACTCACGTCAAAGACCGCACATATCCCAAAACTAAGGTATCCCACTCGTCAATGGATCAATGGCACACATGAAAGCTTGAGTTAGGAACGACAATTGTCAAGTGTCATTGTCATGGAGGGTTCCAGTGGGAACGAAGGGGCGCCGCATGCGGTGATGCCCCACTCGAACCGTAACATTCGATCGGACTGCCGCGCATCCCCGATTCGATGGAATTCTCCGATCTGTTGGTGTGACGTTGTTGGATGAATAATTATATTGCCTATGATGTATCAGAGACTATTAGCGTGGGCCAGAGGGATCCTACTCATCCTGTCGCTTAGGTGACTTGTTCCAGGCGAAGAGCTTGCATTGTATTAGACTTTCTTTCGCTGTGCGCGCATTCATCCCGAGGGAAGGGGGCCACGAAATCCTGCCAAATGAACAGTGGACGACCAACTAATCGTACTGGGCGCCAATAGGAGAGACATATCAAAACTGCCCCAGCCAATTCAGACACTGTTACATTGATACATGTCGGACACCCCGAAAGACCTGTCGTTGCACCTTTACTTATAGCATTCCAAGTCGTTCTCCTTGGATACCCACCCCCGAGAGATTTAGCTCTGCTGATCGTTTCCGGTCATCACAGCGATCGGTCGGATCTCCATTGTTCCACTCTCTGCAATCCTATTTGTTAGGAGCAAACCCAATTCAAAAGCTTACCTATGTTGATCAGCTCGCCAATCAATCTTTCCACTTTGTCCCAGCTTCGGCTTGGCCGCTGTTCAGCCATGGCTTGATAGCAGTCATGTCGTTGCAGGACAGCTGTACCAACCAATATACGGTCGGATGAGTCCGCGGGAGGAGACTCCCCCGGCGGGCCCATCGTGGATCGGGAGCTGGAGTGGGGAGACTCAGATTCTATCGTACATGTTACTGGCCATGCTGGGTCTTCCTTGCACCAAGCTGGGGGTAGCTAGCTAGCTTTGAGTTCTGATCTACCTCATGTTGACGTCTTGCATTGGGTGAGAGAAATACGGACACGCCGTGGAGATGCGGCTATAGAAGATATAAAAGTGCGAAAGATGTACCCTGATCGTTTGATGAGCATCGTCAAAGTTCGCGTTCAAGAATACACTCCTCATTGATACCGTGCGACAACCAACTGATGTTGAAATCAACATCTGCTTGAATGTCCATCACTCACGAAAGCTTCTGACCTTCATATGACGTTTGGCATTTATTGTTGTTATTCTTCATGATTAATTACTTAAACCTCTTTGTTGACCCCCTCTATCAATAATCTAATTAATTAAACTCATAATGGCCACCTCCTTCCAACCCAACGTGCACTACACCTTCGGGTCGCCCCTGTCTGCTAGTTCTATCTTCGGCACGCGTCAGGCGTCGAATATTCTGGACCAGGAGAGTTACTCGAACAGCACCTTTCAATCCGGAAGTTCCAGACATGTGTCGAGAAGAGTCAGCAGCAGTGGGAACACCGCACTGGCGGATGTGGTTAACACTCTCACTCGACGGAGCAGCGATGCGATGATGGCATCCAAAATCAATGATGCCGACTATGAGACATTACTGAACTGGATCCGAGCTGAACGGATGGGGAAGCTACCCCCTGAGGGAAGCAGCTACGACAAGGCCCTAGTCTGGGCTGTTTTGTTCGTGGGACGCCTCCATTCCTTCGATTCAGCCATTGGACACTTCGCCGGCGACAGCCACATGGCGGCTCAGCTGGCCTATGTATATTGTGCTAATTTGCTTGAGGTATGTGTCCAAGACTTATATTCAACACCAAGAAACATGTTATGGATTGTTGACATTGGTGCATAGCTCGGAGAGCAAAATGCATCCGCACTTCAAGACCTCTTCGGGTTCTTTTACCGCTGCTCGACTGGGCTCGGGAACCTGCTGGACAGGACGGAACTCTTCGATGTATCCAAGGATATCAAGGACCAGCTGATTCTCGCATTGGCTGACCTTGTTACTCTGGTCGCTGGTGTTGCGGGCCACTTCAACCGCGCCTTGCAGAACTCTGAGACGGTGGAAATTGACATCTATCATCAATTTTCCGATTCGCTCAGCAGCTTTCACAGTCGCTGCGAGACCGTCTCAGACTTGATGTGGAGGCACCAACTTGTTCGTGAGGGTTTGAATGGTGATAAAGGTTAGCAAAAACCTTTAATATGATTTAGTGAAAACGGTTTGCTGACCAGAATTACCGTAGTGACCGAAATCAAGACCATCAGAAGCTGGCTGGAGCCAGAAGATCCAGCTCTCACCAATATCACCGAAAACACTGCTCATTTTGCTCAGGAGCGCGAGGAGTCAACTTGCCTCTGGGTGTCCCAGTACTTGACCAGGTTCCTCAAGAGTAACAACCAAGTCCTCTCCTTTGTGGGCAAGCCGGGCTCCGGTAAATCAATCTTGTCAACGGTCATCAACGACCATTTGCAGCATCCAGTTGGAGGTGTGACCTACAAGCCAATTTTTGCGCCAATCAGTAAGTACAAATCGAGAATGCTTTATATCCAGCGTCTCTAATATACCCGACAGATGGCCGGGTGGCTGCGAATACCACGCCACGGGCTATTGCGAAGACAATCCTGTCCCAGCTGTTCGGCAAACGCATCGGCAATGTACGCCTCTATCAGATCCTAGCCGATGCATATGAGCGCAGCCAGAGAACTGTTGACGAAGATGCGTACGACAACATTCTCTGGAATGCCTTGGGCAATTCGCTCAATGCCAGTCTGAAGAACGCCAAAGAACTTGTTCTGGTCGTCGATGGCGTTGACGAGGCCAGCTGCGGCGAGACACCTTTGTTGCGAAAGCTCCAAGAGGCTGTTCAGAACGCCGGTAATGTGAAATTGATTGTTTTTGGCTCCCAGAAGCCGAATCAATTCCCGTCTCAGACTACGGTGAACGTCACTCCAGAGCTGATCTTCGATGACATTGCCGCTGTGGCACGTAAGATCCTGCAACAGAGTCACGCCTTTAATTCTATGTCGGAAGATGATCAGGAGCTCAATGTGACCCGGATTGCAGAGGCCTCACAGGGTTCCTTCCTATGGGCCAAGCTTGCTGCGAAGCGTGTTCGGGATGAGCATCCAACGAACGCAAATTCTCTGACAAGGTCTATCCAGAGCATTGCCAACGCGGGATACAGCGTCACTGCTCTGGTTTCCCAGTCCCTGCATTCGAAGTTGAATGATGATGGGAAGAAGATTGTAACTTGGCTCGCAACTGCGGTCCGCCCACTCAGCAAGAGCGAATTGACATCTCTGGTATCTATCGATTTGAGCAAGGGCTCGTATACCGAGCGAGATATTGATATCCAGCATACTCTTAAGCCTGTTGCCTCGCTCGTGTTCATTCAAAACAACATGGTCTTCCTTAGACATGGACAAATTCGCTCGGCCATTCTCGACATCTTTGCCAAGGAAAAGTTCCTTCCGGCCATCAAGAACCGAAACAGCGATTTGACGCAAAGGCTTCTGTTCTACACTAAGCAAGCCGTGACTGAGAGCCACGACCCGTCTTTGAGTCCTCTGGACGAGAAGGTTACTCAGACCTATCTGGATAAGCACCCTCTTCTGGACTTCGCCCTTCGGTACTGGGTGAATCACGCCAGCCTGGCGTATGGTTGCACCACTGATCGGGAGATTGTCACGGCGGGAAATGAACTGAGATCTGTTATCCCAACCTCTCCCACGGTCCCCTTGTTGGAGATGACTGTATGGGAGGGCAAGTCGACCCCGGCGCTCAAGTCACTGCATGAGACCCAGACGCGTCTCTACCGCCAGATCCTGACAACCAATCATCCCACTACGCTCCAAGCAATTCTGTGCCAGGCTCTTTTCTATCGACGCATCCATGATAGCCTACCTGCGCAGGTCAGTCAGATCTTTTATGATGCGGCAGTGATCAGTAAAGATGTGCTTTCCGAGAGTCACCTCATCACGATGCAGATGACCAAGTTCTATCTGGAAACCACTGCAGACCAAGTCATTGAGTCTAAGACCGACGTCATGATCAAGCGTGTTCAGATGCTCGAACTGCTTGTGGAATGTTACAAGATCCATTACGGAGCCACAAGCACCATAGTGACCTCCACATTGACCCAGCTGTCCCAGCACTACATTTCCATCAAGGAGGAACACAAAGCTAAAGAAATTGAAGAATGGCTTCACACCACGACAGAAAAGCATCACACGCGCAATCAGAGTAAGACTCGACAGGTTGATGGGTCGTTGCTGGTTCACATCCGTGGCCGTCAAGATACCTACGACCAAGGCACTACCCTCACTTGGGAGAATATTGAAACTGACGAGCTGATTTCTTGGACGGTGGATGTCGAAAATCTCTTTAGTCGGGCGGAAAAGGCCGTAGCTGCGGGACACTGGAGGGAGGCAGAAAGCCTCTACGTTGAGCTCTGGCAGCACACCAGCAAGGAGTACCGGGTCAATCGATCTAGTGAATGGGAATTGAGAAATGTGAGAGCAGTGATAGCCTACTCCAAATTTCTCAAGTCTCAGGCGAGAGAGTCCGAGGCCGCATCCATTCTTGAGGGCTTCTGGGAGGAGTATGAGCAAACCACCTCAAGCTCAGAGGCAGTGGTGTCTCATTTCCTCGATGTCGCACACCTTATGAAGTCAGTTGGTTTGTCTCGAGTAGCGCTCAACGTGTTCAAGCATATCTCTCGGAACAGCACTCGGCAAAGCTCCACCTATCAGGAAGCCGAGCAGTACATCCAGTCCACAAGTCGGGAAATTATGCAGAGCACCAGCTTCGAGTCGTTCCAGACTGAGTCCAGCCTGGAGGAAATTGTGTACCAGTCTTCCAGCACTGATGAAGTCACTATAAAGGCTTCCAATAAGCTGTTGGAACTGTATCTGTCTCAGCACCGGTGGCAGGATGCGACTAAGGTCTTGAAACAGCTTCTGCGCAGCATCTGGCCGGCGTTGTTCGCCCCTTCTCTGGATGATGTCGTCCTTCCCTCAACCAATCTGAACAGGGCTATCGAGCTAACGGAGCGCCTGAGCAACTGCTATCGGTCCCGACGTTATCAGCTTAAGGAAGAAGATATCCGAGTTCGTCTCTATCGCGCCGTTCGGCGTGATCGACCCGCCGGTGATCAGCTACTTGAGAAAGTGACAACCAGCCTGCTGCGCCTCTACGAGCGTACCTCTCAGACGGACAAGGTGATCACTATCCATCAAGATAAGCTCCACGACTACACCAAGCGTTTTGGCGGTAGCCACCCTACCGTTCTGAAGGAGCTGTGGACCTTGGCTGAGCTCACCCGTCCCCGGCCCGTGGCCGTTGACTATTACCGTCAGATAGTCTCTATTTTGAACAAGGATTCCGAAAAGTGTCACCCAGATGCTTTCGAGCCCTTGCTTGTGGTGGCTACGGAGCTCCTGAACCAAGGCCGCTACACTGAAGCACTGAAACCTTGCCGGGTGCTGTTCAATACGCTGCAAAACCCGAAGATTAGCCCCAAGCTCCAAGACCAAGCCTTTGTGCAGACAATTTATGAGCGTTACGTCCACTGCCTACGCATGGTTCAGAGCGATACTGCTTCGATTCATGATGTGACAGTCCAGTATCGGAAATCGTGCATCAGTCTGTTCGGCTCGACTGCTACAATCACAATCCAAGCAACCAAGACATTGGCCCACATCTGCCTGGAATCCAAGCAATATGAATCGGAGGCAGTTCAGCTTTACAAGACGCTCCTCGATACCAGGTCCACTGATGTCGAGATCGACTATGATGACATTCGTGCTACGCTGGACACTATGACTGTATCAGATAGTGTCGAAGTCTCCCAAAAGGAGTTCTCCTCCATGACCGAGTCAGAGGTGCGGAACTGGGTGTCCATCCGTACCCGCAGCTTGTCTTCCATCCGGTCTACGCAGGGATGGGCGCACGAGGAGGCCCTATCTCAGATGGAGGAGATCACCTCCTTGTACACTAAGCGTGGAGAAACGCACCAGGCTGTTTCGATGCTACAGGAGGCGACCTCTCAGATTCTGACTTCACAGACCTCAGCCACCCAGCTGACGGCAGCAGCAAAGAGCATTGTCTCTAGCTATATCGAGGCGGGCGAGACCCACAGAGCCAAGGAATTGAGTCAAGAGCTCTATCGCCAGCTGATCCTGAAGGACTCTTCCAACGTGTCTCTCTTCAGCTTCGACGTGACTTCCAGCCAGCGAGAGAACCTGGCCTTCCTGGCTCAGGTTGAGTACAGCCTCCGTGTCCGCGAAGATTCCACGGTCACTCTGAATGAGATCTACTCCACGCTTACCATGGAGTATATGTTCATGGAGCGCTTCCAGTCCGAAATCAGCTCCAAGAGTACCAGCCTGCAGACGTTGACAGCCACCGTCCCCCGTTTGTACGGGTTTTTGGTGTCTCGGAACCGCCAGTCCGCGGCCAACCGTGTGATTGAACAATTCTCCAACTACTTCCTCAACAATGAGGGTAGCAGCCTGAAGGTCAACAGTCATCAGGCTAGAGTGTTTACCGAGACGATTCTGGAGTATTTCAGCACACACAAGTCGCGGGATCTCATCCGCTCGGTTGCTATCGCGTCCTACAACCGGACCACGCAGCTGCTGGCATCAGGCAATTATCAGGCAGCATGCGACTTGGCCTTGACTGCATTCCGCTACGTCTGGTCCCACCAAGGATACTCCTCAGAATCGACCCTTAAGCTCGTGTTTAAGCTGGGATTGGTCATTGCCGGTCGTGACCTCAAGGGAGAACCACCGGCGTCCACGCGCAAGGAAATGCTTAATGTGTCAGGCACCATCATGCGCGACACGCTGGATTACTTCCAGAGCCACAACATTGATATGGCTCAGCTGGATCTCGTGAACCTGGAGAGCCTGATTGGCGTGCTCGATGAGCAGCACGACTACCATACGCTTGCTTGGATTCTCACCTCACTCTGGAATTCCCGCGATACTCACGAGATCTGGAACGCTCAGAGCGACCAGGAGGTTTCTCAGCAACAGTTCCAGTACACTCTGGCTCTTGGCCGCTGGCTGGTCATTACCCGTTACCTGATTGGCGACTACACGGCTGCCATTCGGTTGGCCGAGGACATCGTCTACAACTGCGCGCGGGTTCAGGGACCACGTCACTCCAGCACGGTGGAGATGACTGTCCTCCTTTCCCAGATGTACACCAGCGTGGCACAGGGCTACCAGAACCAGAAGGACCGTCGCGAGCTGGCCTACCGGTACTACAAGAAGGCCGCGGCGGTGCACGAGAACGCACTGCGCTACTTCATTGATCCGACCTCGATCTCCGCATCGGAGATGGAGGGAGGCGTCCTCTCGGGTCTCTCCTCGCCTGCTTCTAGCCCTGGAGTGGGCACAGAGGACGAAGGAAAGTTTGTGCGCAAGCATCTGCACCTGCTTAAGCTTGCTGTTGAGCGCCTGGGCGACTGGCCGAAGGAATACTCCGAGTACGAGCGCCTCAACAGCGACCTGTTCCGGACCTACTCCAACGACCTCAAGGGCGTGGAAGGAATCGAAAAATGGAACCTGAAGCGGTTCGGTTCCGGTCGCGCTGAGGCTAGTGATGACCTTCTCTCGACTGGCATCGAGAACCAGGGCGTGGGCTTCTATGAACGCCTGGCTATTGCCGTCTAAGCTTACATCACCAGGTTTGTGATGCAGCAAAAGTGTTTTCTGTTTTAGTGGATTCTCTGGATAATTCAATTTGTGTACGTAGTTACCATGGAAAATAAGGACACAGGAAGCACTCAAAAACGGGCAAAACCAGACTGATTCAACAAGTGAGTGCCTATAGTAGTTAGTCACAAATGATGATTTAAATTTCGGGTTTTGTTGACGCAATTATATATATATATTTCCTGCTGGATTAGACAAGGGCATTAAGCCCTACGTAGCAGTATTCATTCAATTCGGATATTCACTGCCAGTAGACCGTGTGATCTATTGTTATCGAGTGGAGACCCTTACTAGTTAGGTGGAAAGGAGGGATCCATAATATAGCTAAATCCATACAATTAGTATCCGACCACCTTGAATAATATGAGGCCCTATACGTTCTGGATAGAGCGGTGACCCGTCCAACAATTGGAGAAGACAGGAAATGACAGGCCAGTCCATACAGGGCTGAGAAATTCGGGCAGTTGCCATCTATTGGTGCGGATTCCGGATGTTCTTCAGGCGGACGTTTCAGCCCTCGCCTTAGCCTGAAACCGTAATTTGATTGAAGGCCTTGATTCCGAGAGAACCGAGGATATGGCCTGGGCTATATATAAAGGAAGCTTTTCCCCATGTTCTCATTTGAAAAGCTAGCTGTCTATCGTTATATTTCTTTTATCATCTAATTCTCTGGTTCTGACGGCACTGGTGGCCTCAGCCTTTCCATTCATTATAGTAGTTCAGTTTTACATTTACTCTTTGAATACCAACTAACTCTACCAAACGCTCACCATGCACGTCCTCAGCATCCTTGCTATTCTTCCCTCCGTCGCTCTCGGCGCTGTGCTGCCTGCTGCTCTCCAGAGTTCCACCAAGGTCGCCAAGCGGGACTCCTGGGGAGGCAGTGTCTCGTTGGGTCCGACCAAGTCCGACATTATCAACGCCGTCACCACCATCATTCCTGGAGTCGCTCCCTCTACTCAGAATGGCGAGCTGTTCCTCTGGCCAGGAATGAGCAACGGAACTGGTGATCTCATCCAGACCACGCTTGAAAGCTGGCCTAGCAACTCCTGGTGCGGTGCCACTACAGGCCAGTGGTGTGTGCGGGCCAGTATCTTCGGCTCGTTCGGACAGCTGGATGGTACTGGCTCGCCCGTCAGTGCCAACGACCACGTTCGTATCGAGTACAACCTCGCTTCTGATGGCGAGACCTGGACTCAGAATGTCACCAACGCCTTGACGGGTGCTGCTCTATCCAGCTACTCTTATGCTGCGGGGCCCTACATGACTGGGTAAGTCACCGATGAATGGACTATACAGAAGTTGCTCTACTAACCATCTCTGCTATTGCTCCTAGATATGGCACCGGCACCGAATGCGACAGCGATTGCACCGGCACCGTGGCAGACCAGCTCTATCTCAACACCACCATCACCCTGCGTGAGGCGGACACCAGTTTCGGCGACACCATCGCAACGGGCGCGGGCGCCACATACACCGGTCTAACTTCCAGCGAAGGCGGCAAGGTCTGGAACATCGCCACTATCAGCATTCCTGCTATGGGGTCTCAAACTGCTGTCGCTTCGTCCACTGCGTCTGTGGCTACCCACGCGACCCCGACCCCTTCAGCTGCTGGTATTGTTTCTACCGACGAGGCGACTGACCCAGCTGCTGCTTCGGCCGCTCAGGAATCCGGCTCTGTGCCGTCCATCGCTCCTTCGGTCGCTGGATCTGGTGCTGCGCCCTCACAATCCAGCTCTGGCCCCGGATTTCGATCCGGTTCTGGCTCCGGGTTTGGCTCTGCGCCGTTCCCATCTGGGTCTGCCCCTGGGTCGCAGTCGAACCCTCAGTCTGGTTCTCAATCGGGCTCTAAGGCTGGCTCTGAATCCTCACCTGGTGATGACAATGAGCCCTGCCCTGAGTGGTAATTTGGATATCCTTGAGGATTTGGTGTTGCCCGCTCTAGGTCGGAGGAGCGCTTCGAGGAGAGTTTGTACATTTTAAGCCGTTATCAAATCTCTCTTCTCAGCCCACCTACTTGACCTGTTGTTCATCAACTTAGGCCTAGTAGGTGACAGGCACCATTTTGATCTTTTTGAGCGTATTTATATAGGGCTGAGCAGCTAAAATAATCGGCCTAATTAGACAAGTGTTTCTTAATAAGAATGGCAGGTTTTATGGTAAATCACTTGGCAAGGTCTCGGATTGAAAATGCACTCTCGCAACAAATACACTACTTCTCCACTTGCACTGTCAAGGGCATTTTTGTTAGTCATTCTGGTCTCCATCCATCCCATCCTACATCGTCTGACGGGACATTAATTGGATAGCTTGTCATTGGATTTGAGAAACACCAAGAGGTAAATTTAGCTCCGCTGGGATCAACTCTAATATTTGGCTGTCAACTGACTTATCTTAATCACAGCCAGTCCCGACTGGAACCCTGGAGGGGAATCCCAAGAGCTACGAGCTAATGATATTAAGGGGGTGGAGCGCATGCAACAAGAGCCGGTCAATATGCTTAATTTGCCTTAGCGGGTGCGGGCCAGAGGATGCCCGGGCCCAACGGTGTCGTTTCACTTAAAGTGGATTCCGACGATCGTCCGGCCGTTGAGCAACTTTGAGTAATCCAGTGGGCCCGATCAACCAGCACACAATAGCCAGCTGAGCGTGTTCGTTGCACCGGCCAGTACCAAGCAGTGCACCTTAATCGCACATCCCGAACGACGCGTGGTTTTTCGCTGAATTTGACCCTATCACAACTGCACAATGCGATCCCACCCCAACTTTGTTTCCGCCCCGGGGCTTATCTGGCACCAAATATATCGCTCGCCGGCTTGGCTATCATTCCAGGTCTGTGCGATGATCGTGGCCTTTGGAACCCAATAATCCTTTTTATCGTCTGTCGCCCTTGCGTAGATATTCCCTTTGTCCCCTTCATTTTTCCTCTTTGCTATGACTCCCTGCGGAGATGAGTGCCGGATTGTCCCCGCCCAATGGAACTGGTGGGAATAGTACCACCGGCAGTCCGCGGCCGAGGCCAACCTCTGCGGTCAACTTTGGCCCAGAGCTGCTGATTGCCATTTGGACAATGAATGCGTTGTCCATTATAGTTGTGGCGATGCGCTCAGTGAGCAATGCCAAGTTTGGCAATTTTGAGATCAGTGATATAGTCACTTTATTGGCACTGGTCAGTGCATGAACTTGCCTTCCTCCGACGTCACTAACATTCGGTTAAATGCATAGACGCTGCTTGTGATTGCCGCAGTGCTGTCAAGTGTCGCAGTGGACTATGGGTACGGAAAGACCGCCAGCTCGTTGGAGCTGCATCACGCAATGAGCTCCCTCAAGTACTCCACTATCAGTCAGGCCGTGGTAACGCTTGCTGCAACTGCCGGTCGTCTGGCGTTTATCATTTATCTCATCGAGCTGCTGGCAGCCCGAAAGTTACACCGGATCACCCTATGGACTCTCGTGCCATTGCAGGTGATGGTCAATATCATCAGCGTGTTCTTACTGTTCTTTCAATGTTCGACACATGTGGAGGAATTATTCAACCCAAGCCAAAGCACCCATTGCATGTCGCTGAAGATTCAGATTGACTATGCTTATTTTCAGGGTGGTATGCTTTCTCTATCACGACTCTTTGGAAATGCGCCTTCTGATAGTCTCCAATAGCATTCAATTCCGCCTGTGATCTCCTTCTCGCCTCTTTTCCAATATACATCTTCTGGCGATTTAATTGGAACGTCAGAGTCAAGCTTGTTCTAATCTCTCTCCTGAGTTTGGGAGTATTGTAAGTAGCTCATCAACTATCCATGATCTCATGCAGAACTAACCATTAAACCAATCACTACAGAGCCATGGCTGCTTCACTAGTCAAAACTATCGAATATCCAACCATCATGACCTCTACCAACCCTCGCACCAACCACGTCACCCTTCTACGGTGGATGTTCGTCGAAGCAGGCGTGGTGCTCATCACCGCATCTATACCCTGTCTCCGACCGCTTGTTGTCCACTGGATCAAGAAATTCATCAAACGAGCACCCACTTTACACACGAGAATGGACAACCCCGAAGCTACGCAGAGCACGACGCTTAATGTCAGTCAAATGACGCAGGACTGGAAGAAACGATGGATCATGCCGTACATGCAGCAAACTCAGTCTGGGGAGAACTTGGAGCAACATATCCTGGCTAATATCTCGACACATATCTTTGCTGGCGACAGGGAGTTTCTCGATCGACAGGTTCCGGGTATTGTCAAGAAGGTGGAGGTTACTGTGGTGGCGGATGAGATTCCGTTGACGGAGGTTGAGCATACGTGACTTCTTCACGATTGATTTTTCATGTTTCAATTAAATTATGTATATTTATGTTTACTTTACTGGTCATGGTAACTATGTAGATCTATATGCCATCAATAGTCTTTGAGCTCTTCTAAGTGTAACTAGGGTGATGAACCTCTCGGCATTGGCTCCGTCTCGCGGTCACTACAGCGGCTAATAGCGGCACCGGGTAATTGACTTTCAGTACGTCCACTGATTTGCCAATTGGGGTTTGGATGGGATTACAGATTAAGTATACATTATTGCTTTTAATTCTACAGGGGAAGGCTGTGTTATTCACACATTCCCCCCGCGCTTTTTGGTAATTCTGGTCTATTTGTATTGTGTTCTGGCAGGTATAATCGAGTGAATTTTCCAATCTTCCATATCGACGACCATTCAATGAATCGTTGAGAATCAGAGTAGGGGGGCTACTAGAGATATCCCTAGTGGCCTTATTTAAACAATGCAACAATATACATTTAAGCTTATGTGGATATTGATGTCCATCCGTTATGCTTATCCCGTTAGATCGGTGATTACAGTAGCCGACGACCGCTATTACCCGCCACCAAATCTTACTGCGGAGTAGTACCGACACGGTGTCATGCAGGCTTACAGATTCCTGCTTACGTTGGAGCAACCAACCGTCGCAGTGGCTTATAGCCTTACGACCAGTGCAGATATATTCCCCTTCTAGCCGTAGACCACATACCAATGAACAATATATTTACTCCGTTACTTCTCCTCAATTCGGCCGTCACAAGGTTGAGGTAATCACAACCTCTTGGCAGCAACATCACCCAGAATACTAGTACCTTCCTACTACACCCTCAACATGGCTACAGCAACCGCAGCAGTCAACTCCACCGGCCCCCAAGTCCCCAGAGACCCAATCGTCTCCGTCAAATCAACAAGCGGCACTCACCCTCCCACCACCCGCACAACATATACCCTCAACACGGGCGCCAAAATCCCCGCCCTCGGGGTCGGCACCTTCCAAGACCCCGACTCCCAAGAAGACACCGTCTGCCAAGTCTTACAGCGTGGTATGCGGCTAATCGACACAGCACGGGTCTACGGCGTGGAACAGCAAGTCGGCAGGGGAATCAAGAAGAGCGGCGTCCCCCGCGAAGAGATCTTCCTTGGCACGAAGCTCTGGTGTAACGATTTCCACCCCGACGATGTGGAGCGCGCGGTGGATGATTCTTTGCGGGACCTGGATACGCCCTACGTCGATTTATTGTTGATGCATTATCCGTGCACGTTCAAGCGGGGCGAAGATCGGTTTCCCCGCGATGCGGAGGGGAGGATGATACATGGGGAGACTGCGTTTGTGGATACGTGGAGGGCGTTGGAGAAGGTGGTTAAGACGGGTAAGGTGAGGGCCATTGGGGTGTCGAATTTCAGCAAGGGTGAGATTGAGACGTTGCTTAGGGAGACTTCTACTGTAGGTCCCTTTTCTTTTACTTTCATCTGATTACTTGACTGAAAGTGATACATGCAGGTCCCCGCCGTGCACCAAATGGAAGTCCACCCCTACCTCCAGCAGAAGGGCTTCAACGAGTGGCTTCGCGAAAAGGGTATTCACGTCGTCCAGTTCAGTCCCCTCGGGAACATGAACGACTTCTACCGCCAGGCAGGATGGTCGAAGGAAATCGCGCACATGATGCGGGTGATTGATCAGCCCATCCTCAAAGAGATCGGACAGAAATACGGCAAGAGTCCAGTGCAAGTTGTGCTTGCGTGGGGGATTAATAGCGGCCGCTCGGTTATTCCGAAGACTGTGATCGATTGGCAGATTGAGGAGAATTTGGCTGCTGATTTTGAGCTGGATGCAGAGGATATGGCTCGAATTGCTACATTGGATGCAAAGGCGCGGTTCAATGACCCTAGTTTTGATTATGAGTGGCGGTTGTATAGTGATTTGGAGGGAATTGATGGCACCATGAAGGGGAGAACACACTAGGATCTGAAAGTACGGGGCCAATGCGTTTACGTTTAATTTGGAATGATGGATTTGAAGGTTACTGCGTAGGCTGATATTGTGGAAGATCATGTCTAATGATTCTATTCATTTCGTTAACGCCGTTTGAATGCCATGCTATAGTTATGCTTCACAAAACGTGAAGCATTCTACCTAAACTGCAAGAGTATTTCTCTTCGTATACAAGAAACTAAGGCGATTCACAACTTTATTAAAAGGACTGTGCTACGCACGCAGCACAACATTAAACGACCCATACCGCGCGCCCAGTAAAGCGTTTCATAGTTTCATCTATTTGGTAGTCTAGAGAAATACGAGATATGTGAAGAAACTCAGCCTGTATTGAAGTGCTCCATGAATGCTCTTGGAGGTAAACCAACTCATTAACTCGACATCCACAAAACAGGACCTCGCCATGGAAGATTACATTTCAACAAACTGTTCAAGTCAGTATCATTCAAGATCTTAGAAAGAGTCATCAAACACTCACTTCCAATCACCCCATTCACCGGGATATCAATAGATGTCGTATAGCTAGCAGCATCACTCAGCAGATATACATAAGCACCTCCGAGCTCTTGCACCTCCGCCAGTCGCGGAAATCCTCCGTAATACTTAAGTTGCTGCTCCCAGTCGGGCTGCTGTGGTACCCAGTATGTCATGGCAGTTTTGACCAAACCTGGCGAGACACTGTTCACGCGGATGCCATACTGAGCCCATTCCATGGCCAATGTGTGAGTCATGTTTCGGACACCGGCCTTGGAAGCTCCATAAGGTGTGGATGGGACGCGCTAACATATCGTAAGCTACCATTCCATCGAAAAAAATGAACGACAACAGACCTTATTCGGTCGGTACGAGGCCATAGACGCAGTAAAAACAATTGACCCCTTAATTCCGAGCTTGATAAAAGCACGTGCCGCAGCACGGGCGCTATAGAACGCTCCGAAGAGGTTAACATTGAAGAGGGTCTCGATCTCCTCTTTGGTGAAATCCAGAGCAGCCTTGTGGTGAGTGCGACCGGCGTTGACTACCATGCCGTGCAGCGCACCGGCCTCTTCGATAATCTTGTCAATTGCTGCGGTGATAGTGGTTTCCTCTGTCACGTTTGCGTTAATGGCGCTGAGTTGCCCGGGGTAGCGCTTTTCCAGGGCGGCGAAGTCCTCTCCCGTCTCGCCGATGTCGATCGAGTAGACTTTGGCGGCACCGTTGGTGAGACAACATTCTGCGATACCGAGGCCAATTCCACGATTGGCGCCGGTTACTGGATAGAGATTAGAGATGTATCGCTGACGTGTTCCATGGTTTACTTACTTGCGATAATCTTGCCCCCGAGGCTGACCTGGGTCTGAGGAGCGCTGGCCTGGGGTATTTCTTGAGGGTCCGCAGAAGTCATTGTGATAATATCAATATGCTTGATACGATATAGGTAATGCCTTTCGAGAATATTGGCATTGTAGAAGACATTCAAAGGTCATTTTATAACATGTTTTGGTCATCTGCTCATACTCGATCACTCGAGTCGGGGATCCCCCGAGACGCGGAGGCGGGGAAGCGCGGGGATGCAATGCCTCGAGACGGGAACATTGATTGCATTCCATAACTTGAAAAGCTGCTACAGACACTACATTGTACGGAGATTAGTGTTTTCTTCTTGACAGTTCCTTTGTGTACAGGTTTCTGCAATGGCTCTACCAGCTTGCAATTTGCTCAAGGGCAAAACAGCTGCCATCACCGGCGGCACGACAGGGATCGGGCGTGCGATCGCATTGGCCTTCATCACCCAAGGCTGCAATGTCGCAGTCAACCATCTGGGTCTCCCCCAAGACGAGGTGCATCGGCACAGTCTGCTTGACGAAGTCAAGTCCATCCAACAAAGCGGCATTGCGGCTGGCAAGATTCTCGAGATTCCGGGCGATGTGACCGCCCCGGAGACCAGCATAAACCTCGTCAAAGAAGCCGTTTCTCAATGGGGCAAGCTAGATATTTTTGTCGCCAACGCAGGCGTGTTCAAACAAGCTGAATTTCTCCAGTGAGTCTATTATCCTACAGTGAACGATAGAGAAGTGGTCACTAACATACTCAGGATCGAGTCGTCTCTTCTCGACCACAGCATCGACGTCAACATCAAAGGCTGCTTCTACTCCTGCCAAGCAGCTGCTCGGCAGATGGTCAATCAGGGCCATGGCGGCTCCATCATCGGTATCTCCTCCGTCAGCGCGCTGGTCGGTGGAGGCCTCCAGACCCACTACACGCCCACTAAGGCCGCTGTGCTTTCCATGATGCAGTCCATGGCCATTTCACTGGGCAAGGATCGGATCAGATGCAATGCTCTGATGCCTGGCACTATTGCTACTCAGTTGGCTGATCATGATATGAAGAACCCTACCAAAAAGGCTGCGCTCGAGGCGCGTATTCCGTTGGGGCGGATCGGAAACCCGGACGATATGGCTGGCCCGGCGGTGTTTCTGGCTTGTGAGGAGATGAGTCGATATGTAAATGCCACGGGGCTGTTGGCGGATGGTGGGATGTTTAGTAATTTACAATAGATTGGTCTGAAAATAGTTTCTATGGTGATTTGCAGTTATTGGGTATACTCTACTTGTTCCCATAGTTTTATTACTGTCATGATTATGTTGCAAATGCAGACAGCTCTCCAAGTAGTATCCTAGGCTGCTAAACGTCGCCACTACTACGTGCTTGTCCTCTCTGTCATCATGGGAGATAGTGAAAAGTTGCTGGACTGAATGAATTCGACTAAGAAATCTCTCTATAATATCTCCATTACGCTCCCTCACGCCTTTCCCGCAGACCCACAGATTTCCATCCACTTCGCTGTCAAATCTGCCACTTTCTGGATTCCCTCCTCAATAAGCTGGGTGTGTGGTATCTTCCCCCCGTTATCCCGAAGATGATCATAGTAATCATCTAACACAAGTCGGTTTACATTAATCTTGGCCACTCCAGCCGCCACACAGCGCTGTATCAGTTCTGGCGGAAACCCATTCGTACCATGAATTGCCAAGCAAACTCTTCCATTGACTTGACTCCGAATCTTCTCAAACCTGCCACATCAACGTCAGCAAATTAGTTGTTTTGGGCATCACAAGATACTCAACCCAACTCACCGCTCAAAATCCAATTGCGGACCACGGGGGCCATATTCCCCATGAACATTTCCTATAGCCGGAGCAAGCACATCCACACCTGTGTCTATAAACTCATCCACCTCTTCCGCAGTGGTCATGCAAGCCTCCAACCCTGCCGTATCCATGACTCCGTCTTCTCCTCCCTCAATACGGCCCGGTTCAGCTTCGGTGACCTTCTCGCGCTCATTGCAGTATCGCACCAACTCGCGAGTCTTGCGCAGATTTACCTCCTTCTCATGATGAGACATGTCCACCATGATACTGTCGAAGGGCATATCCGCCGCCTGCTTGATGATGTCTTCCGACTGTGCATGGTCGAGGTGGATGCTGATGGGCACGGTCGCGCGACTGACTGCGTCCGCAGCAGTCCGCACAATCAAGCCATCCGTTGCTTTGACTGCCCAAGGGAAGAATTGTATTATAAGTGGCGAGCGCGCTGTTTCAGCTGCTCGGATATATCCCAGGATTTGTTCGAGGTTGTAGGCGATGACTGCGATGACGCCGTATCCGCCGGCGTGAGCATTGCGCAGAATGCGCCTGTGGCGGTTTTCTTCGTTCCAGGACATCGATGCGAGGAACAGTAAGTAAATTAGACGGGTGCAGCTGTGATACCATGGTTGCTTGTGTTGATCGACGTTCTTATACTCTGCGGAAATGGGCTCGCGGTGGGGCGGAGATGGCCTCGAGACGAGGACTGGAGTTACCCCGATTCCCCAGTTTCTCTCCCCCATCTTTCCCCTCCACTGTTGTTGTTTGCCACTCTTTGTATACTGAGCACTGACTTTATCTCTTGTTCTGGTCAACCTACACAATAGAATACTGTCCTGACAATCTATTCGGCGTAGCGAAATACCTCACCATGACCGACAGCGAAATAACAGGATTCCAATCCCACCACAAAGACTTTACAACAATCACCGGTCAAACCCCCTCCCTCGAACTACTCGCAGAACACCGCGACTACCCCTTTGCACACGAAGCAGGAATCTACATCCCGGAGACAAACAACCTCTGGATCACCAGCAACAGATGCGTCGATCCAAATGGCAGCAAAAGCCAGCAAAGGGTCTACATCACCCGCGTTGACCTAAATACCAGCCCCATCACCTACGAGGAGATCCCTACTGACATCCCTATGGGCAACGGCGGCATTAACTACGACAAAGATAGCATCCTCATCTGCGGGCAGGGGTCCATGACTCAGCCTAGTGGACTGTATCGCATGTCCATCACTGCCCCGTACACAACGGAACTGCTCAAGGGTGACTTCTTCGGCCGGCCCTTCAACTCGGTCAATGACGTGGTCGTGCATACTGATGGCTCCATCTGGTTCACCGATCCCATTTACGGCTACAGGCATGAGTATCGTCCGGAACCGTGTCTACCGTGTCAGGTGTACCGGTGGTGTCCGCGCGAAGGGACTATTCGCGCTATGGCTGATGGCTTTGGAATGCCGAATGGAATCTGTTTCTCCCCGGATGAGAAGACGGTTTATATCACGGATACGGACCGTTTGCATGGGGATGGTACGGTGTTTGATCATCGGGCATCTTCAATGTATGTCTTGTTTGATTCGATAGTGTTGTCAGGGTGTCTGCTAATTAGGGTGTAGCTATGCCTTCGACGTGTCCACGATACATGGACAGCCATTTCTCACCAACCGTCGGCTCTTCGCCATGGCCGATCACGGCATCCCCGATGGAATTAAGTGCGACCTCAATGGAAACGTATACAGTGGTTGCGGGGATGGAATCCATGTGTGGTCCCCCGGGGGAGTTCTCCTCGGTCGCATCCTCATCGATGGCGGGGTGGCCAACTTCTGCTTTGGTAGAAATGGGGAGATCTTTGCGCTCAATGAGCACCGCCTATGGAGGGTCCAGCTTGGGGCTGATGTCAAGGGGGCATTACTTGGTCTGTAGACTACGGAGCAGGACACTGGATAGTAATCAACCATCAACCATGTTATGAGGCAGCGCCAGCCCGGATAAATGTTTTCCCGCCAGTAGCGGCTTTGGCATCCTGGCTTTCCCAAAGCTCCTGTAACTCCACTCCCAATGATCTAACCGGCCACCCAGTTCTTGCTCGACAAGACTCGAGCAGCTCCAGGATGTCTTCGCGAGCACGCTTCTCTTGAGTAAAGATTCCTGCTGCGATCTGTAAGCCACGTGAAAGGCACTCAGCGATGTTACGTGGGAGGCTTTTTGCTCATGCCATGATCTCCGCCAGCTTTAACAATTAAGGCTCGGTTCTTTGAGCAGCAGAATCCCTACCGCCTGCTGCTTTGTCTGTCTCACTGACTGAGGCGACAATGTTAGCCTGAGGCAGTCACATCATTCATCGGGCCGTAATTGTCGCCTCAGGCAGGACACAAGATTATTGGCAAGGCGATAGGGTTTCTGCATGTGCTAAAAACAGGTAGGCGGAGGGCGTGGCATGAGCGAAGGCCGGTGTGGCAGTAGCGTCTCCCTATTACATACCTATGAATACTGCCTGAGAGGACATCAAGCTAGATGCATTATCCTTCAAAGTCATCGCAATCCCACAGATATCTTCCACGTAATGCTTGATGGCACTTTGGCGTTGGAGGTATTGGTCTAGTCCTCCTATACTGGGCTCATGCACCAGTAAGAGAATACACGACGCGCTGAAGAACTGAACTGCCAGTCCTAGTAAAAGAATCTCGTCAATTCACGTTGTTTAATCACGGGAGATGCCACCATCACACCGGCCAGGCTGAAGTTGTCATTTAACATACCAAACGCTGCAGGACGTATCCAAATCGGTCGAAAGTATGATGAATGCTCACGCGTGCCGAGCGGCAAGGGCGAGAACTCCACGGTCCGGTGCTGTCGCCAGTCCTCGAGCATATCACGAAGGCGGTTCGCATCATCGATTCGACGCCGTCTATTCTCCTCGGTTGTACTCTCTGCGCAGTAACTAATCACCTTCGCTGTAATATAAATAGCTCGCATAGCGAGTTCGTGCGGCAAAAGCGCGGATAACGGCT
This sequence comes from Aspergillus welwitschiae, assembly GCF_003344945.1. Lineage (NCBI taxonomy): Eukaryota > Fungi > Ascomycota > Eurotiomycetes > Eurotiales > Aspergillaceae > Aspergillus > Aspergillus welwitschiae. The sequence continues at coordinate 104,392 of NW_020798744.1, read as the reverse complement.
TCTGTGGAATCCAAAACGTCAATGTTTTGCGTTTCTCGCGGAATGCCGCCCAGATATCCTGGCAGAGCCAGGCCCACCATACGGCGGAGTGTAATCCACCAGACTCGCCGTGGATGGTCTGGGATCTTTGTATAAAGAAGACACCTTCAAGGTGCCGTTCCCAGTCGTTGGTGGAGTTGTCGAGCATTTCGTAAGCGGAGATAATCAGTGCTGTTGCGAGGAGTTCTAGGCTGGTCTTGTAGCTAGAAAACCGCATGGCTCGCTGGACGTAGTGTAGTGTTTGATAGTAGTACTGCAGAGCTGCGGCTTCTTTGTTCGGCATATTCTCCTGGTCCAGGCCGGGGTTCAGTGCTAAATGTCGGAATGCGAGGGCGAGTATGGCATTCATGAGTCCCGCATTATATATCTTCATCCCTCGTCAGCTTAGGAGCATGTTTATCTTTGGAGAGTAGGAAGGGGAAGGAGGGAACTCACTGCAAGATGCGCAACAAATGTGGAAAATTGGCTGGTTGGATCGAAAAGGTCCAGCTATTAGAGATAAATTAGACTGCGAATGCCGATCCCGTATGGTCCGATAGATACATACCCATGTGCTTACTTGATTGATAAAGTGTTCGAACAGAGCATGTTCGGTAGGCAGAAGCTCTATTGCCTCCCGTGACTGCCAAATTAGTTCTTCTTCTACGGCACTACCTTCTTGATGACCTGTTGGACCATTGCTCGCGCCGGAATCAAGGGTACTATCAAGCACCTGTGTCGCGTATTGTAGCGAATAGGGCTGACTCAGACCATCAATTCTCAAGTGATCGACTGACTGGCTTTGAGTTCCATGGGAATTCTCTATAGAGGGCAGCTGTGGGCTGTCCCTTGCAGCATCACTCGCTAATAGCCCAAACCATCTTACTGCCGCAAAAGACGCATTTGAGGGAGACAGATAGTTATGCTGAAAGGCAATGGGGCTCTGACCGGTAGACAATTGATCCAGGACCGTTGGCGGAGGGGGATTGGTGTCTGCATCTGAACAGCTCCAGCCCACACCCGGTGGCTCATGTCGTTCGAAAGATGCTATCTCCGGGGTGGGGTTATTCAATACATGAGCGCTGGCTTGTCCCGGGGATGCTGTTGGCTCTTGGCCTGACACCGGAACAGCATCGGCAATGGCCCGCTCGAATGCTGGGCTGTCATTACTGCGACGGCCTGACGCCGGATATTCACAAGTCTTGTCTTTCTTGACGCATGGGCCGCAAATGGGCTTGATTTCATCACACTTCAGATGTCGCTTACGACAGGTAATGCTGCGTCCACTATATTAAGCCATGTACCGCTTGTTCGGCACGGGTCACTTACCATCCATTTTTGGTCCGCAACCCGCGGCCGCGAGACTTGCGCATGCGTGGCCGCCGATAGGGTAATTGAGAAGCCATGTTGGAAATTTCATAATTCCATGCATCACAAAGTCCATCTGGATCATAAGCTGGATTCATTCTGGCTCATGTCGAGATGCTTGTCCCCGTCTCGGGGACACATCCGGAATGTCGATCCATTCCATCCTCATTCCCTGCCGATTTCACGTGATCCCCCGCATTACCCCGCGTCCTATGGGATCGACAAAACCTTCACTGTATACTCCTCGGTGTTACTATAGCAGTGATGACGCTAATTGATATGAGTGGTGTGATAGTAATAATGTTTTGTGCTATTGATATGATGGTTACCGCCGATTGCCGCATATCCGGGGTATGGAGATAATGTGAAAGAATACTATATTACGGCCGTGACCTTCAAGCCGACCAGTGTTTGACACAATGGATGACCTCAGACCATCTAAATTAAAAATGCTCAAGTCCAAGACGCCGTATTTCGGCCTTCGAGGGGGGTGGTTAACCTTTTGGATCACTCTAGCTTGTGGTGCTGACATGACTTTGTATGGATATGATCAGGTCAGTAACTGGTCCCGGTTCCTGGGATGCATGACTGATCCCAATACAGGGAGTTTTCAGCGGAGTGGTGATATCCCAGGATTTTCTCCAATTACACAATCTTGAAGGTCCCTCTAAGACCAGTCTTCTTGGCACTGTCACCGCGATCTACGATGTTGGCTGCTTCCTCGGATCCATCTGTGCATACTGGCTTGGTGAGCGGTTGGGGCGTCGGAAGACGGTTCTCGTTGGAACGACTGTCATGGCAATCGGTGCCGTGTTGCAAGCATCCTCATACAGTGTGGGCCAAATGATGACAGGTCGAGTCATTGCTGGAATTGGCAACGGTATCTCCTCTTTCATAGGTAGAGGAGCATGAACGCTGACCATCTTTATCACCCAGGACTGAACACATCGACTGCGCCCATTTGGCAAGTTGAGACCTCAAATGTGCATTGGCGAGGAAAGTTGGTTATCCTCGAGAATGTCCTTGTCCTTGTAGGGTTTTCACTAGCCAATTGGCTCAATTACGGACTGTCGTTCGCCAGTGGTCCTGTTTCCTGGCGCTTTCCCCTGTCGTTCCAATTCATCTTCATCATAGTACTCGCTCTTACAGTTCCATGGCTGCCTGAGTCCCCCAGGTATGTTAAATATGTTCTTTAGTGGTGTGTGCTTACATTCCTAGGTGGCTTATTGCCCACGGCCAAGAAGAAACGGCCGTCCAGATCATCGCAGACCTGGAGAACAAGGCCACAAACGACCCCTTCGTTCAATTCCAAACCAGCGAGATTCAGTACAGTGTGAAATATGAACGAGAAAACAGTGTCAACTTCAGTGACATACTGCGGGGACGCGCCCATGAACGGTCAGGCACAAAAACCATCCGCAGGCTTATCCTTGGCATGGGAGCTCAAGCGATGCAACAGTTCTCGGGGATCAATGTCTCATCCTTCTATCTTCCTACAGTTTTGACCAAATCTGTCGGTATGAGTGAGTCGTTAGCGAGACTCTTAACTGCTTGCAATAGTGTTCAGTACTTATGTTTTTCGATGATCGGTATCCCGAATGTTGAGCGATGGGGCCGTCGAGCCCTTTTGATGTTTGGTGCCACGGGCCAATGTCTCTGCTATATCTTCATTACTGCTCTTATTCGGTATAATGAGATGCCCGGCTACTCACATCAACATGAAGTGGCGTCTGCATCTGTTGCTTTCTTCTTCTTGTACTATGTATTCTTTGGTATTGGCATGCAAGGAGTGCCATGGTGTATGTTTGAACCCTATATTCCGACTAAACTGCAGACTGTCCACTAATGATCAATACAGTGTACCCTACAGAGATCAACTCCCTCACTATGCGGACCAAGGGCGCCGCACTTGGAGCAGCTACGAACTGGATTTTCAATTTCATGGTCGTCGAAATCACACCCATTGGAATACAACACCTTGGTTGGCGGTTCTATATGATTTGGATTGTGTTGAATGCAGCAATGGTTCCTGTTATTTACGTCTTTTATCCTGAGACAGCAGGGCGCACCTTGGAGGACATGGATGAGTACTATCGTGGGAATCCTCCACTTTTTGTCTGCTTCGATAGGGAAGCAATTTCTCGCAAACGTCCTGAGAGATACCAGGTTCGAGATGAGCATGTTATTCGGGCTAAGGAAGGTGATGTGATTGAATTGGCACAGCATGTGGAGAATGCGACCGCTGTGACGGCTTAATCACGGACCTTCAGGTTTGTGGGATGAAGCGACTGTATATGAGGAGAAAGTACTCTCTTTTGGTTTGCTTAGTTTACCGCATGTAGTACTACTTGTTATGATATTTTCTCATTTGTTTGGAAGGTTAGGATACTTAATTGAGTGCGGTTGGCTTCATACTCTTGTCTCAGCTAACCAGTAGACCATAAATGACGCATTATAGCTATTTGAACAACAGTTGGGGAGGATTGTCCTAAGAATACCAAATTTACAAAGAGCTTTCGATCGGTCGCTCGTGATACTATCCTGATGATCATCATTATCATTACGCTCCTTTTCCCAGTAGCTCTCTGCCAACTGGCGTGCTCTTTTTGTGTCTGACGCAACTCCTTCTTAAGCATAGCAAGGGCTCGGCGGATATTATGTCGCCGGTACATAGTTCCAACCTTACACAGATACAATTTGGCTATTCATCGGGACATCGAAAGGCGTGTACAATTTGTGCTATGCTGGGGTGGGGTAAGGCCGATCGACAAGCCCCCGTCTCGAGGGCCACCCAAGTATAGAAGGCCCATGCCCATCATATTTCTGCTGAAAACGACTGAATAATAATACCAATAATATATCGAGTACCCAGGGTCCCTCGGGGCTATCGTGAAGATGCCATAACACTGTATCTTGTCTATGAGTGTCTGCGGTTCGCTGCCCTCTCCTCCAAATGTTCACCTCCTCGGACCAGATACAACAGCCACCTGTGAATGCTAGCATACGGGCCCATAATTACCCCTCAAAATAGTTCTTACCCGATTTTCACATTATTCTAATCTAACATGAGTTCTTTGGACACCTTCGAGCTACCCCGCTCTATGAGGGCACTAGGTACGTGTCGCATCTCTTCACTGGCCAACAAGCACGACATTTGACATGACTGTCGGAAACATAGAGTATAGCGAAGCACGGAAATTTAACATTGTTGATAAAAAGCTTCCTACTGTTCAAGCACACGATATTTTAGTAGGTATTAAGTATTCCATAAATCACACTCATTATCTGACAAGATTCCAGATCAAAGTCAAGGCCTGCGGTGTCTGTGGTACCGACCTACACATCCATGAGGGTGAATTTGGAGCCCAAGTAGGAACACACCTACCACTAAACAAGAGCTCGAACTGATCAGCCCAAGTTCCCACTAGTACCCGGCCATGAAACTGTCGGCATCGTCGCAGCATTCGGCACCGAAGTCAACGGCTTCACAGTAGGGGATCGCGTGGTGGCCGATAACTCGGAACTATGCGGACATTGTCACTACTGCCGTCGAGGCAAAGAGCTCTTCTGCGAGAACTTTATAGCCCATGGTGTGATGGTCGATGGCGGATTCGCCGAATACGCTGCCTACCCGGCCTATCGCGTATTCAAAATCAAGAACCTGTCAGACGTCGATGCCACCTTGCTGGAGCCTGCAGCCTGTGCGGCGCATGGGCTGGACAAAATTGCCCCGCAGATGGGATCCAGTGTTCTTCTGTTCGGCGCCGGTCCGACAGGACTAATGTTAGCTCAGCTTCTTCGCCAGAATGGTGGATGTCGAACTGTTATTGCTGCACCGGGCGGGTTGAAGATGGAGCTGGCCAAATCGCTAGATGCTGCGGATGAGTTTGTTGAGCTCCCGCGGGAAGAAAATGCCGCGGCTGCTAGGCTGGAGGAACTGCGAGGGGAATATCCATACGGCTTTGATATTGTTGTGGAAGCGACGGGCAGCGAAAGGGTTCTGGAAAATGCCATACACTTTGTCACGAAAGGTGGAAAGCTGGTGGTATATGGGGTTTACAAGGATGAGAGCCGCATCTCGCTGTCACCGAACAAAATCTTCAAGGAGGAGATTCATGTCCTCGGCTCGTTCAGTCAGACATACAAATTTCCAGCTGCCATTGATTATCTTGGTAAGTTTTATAAAGTGGGGGTACGGAGGACCAGTGGCTAATGGATGTTTGCATACACAGATCGTAAGAGGATCAATGTGTCTGGGATTGTCAACAAGACATTTAGATTGGGCGAGTGGGAGATGTGCCTTGATGCGATGAGGAGAAAGTCGGTTGTCAAGGCTGCCATAGTCTTTGACTAGTCTTCGGATTATTATCATCATCAAACACGCTGTAAATTGCAGTTGATTACAAGAAGATCAGGTGACCTGTCTGTTCAGTCATCAGATCTCAAATACGTTACGCGAGTTAGCTACATCGAGTCAGTTATTTTTCCGTGACTCTCTACCGAGGCAGAGTTAATAGAATCCTTCCATAATCCGTCCTGAACGCTATCGTATCGTCAGGCGACTCTTGCTTTCCTCGCTTAAGGCGCGCGAGTGGCGATGCTCTATGGGACAAAAAAAGTGGCACTCTGTTGTGGAAATGGTAGCTGAAAAGGTAACAGCTGCAGGGAGATACCAACCCATGTGTTATGCTTGGGATCTGCTGTACAGAGTAAAGTCGGAAGAACCACTAAGGAAACATGAGTGTGTGGGGACTACAAGTGGATACTACTTGTGTCATGCCAAAAACCATTGGTCGGTTCGTGTAGCCTTTCATTCAGCCGCATATCAAGCTTCATCTGCCCAACCCGACAGTGTGCCAGTGCGCCCCTTCATTCCCTCCGTCCCTAAATACTCACCAATCACACACGCGCTGTGTCGTAAGCCCTCGATGTCTTTTGGGGCCAAAAACAAGGGAAACACGTCAATTTGAGGCCTAATCTCTGTTGTCAAGGTGTTTTAGGTTGATATCAAAATTGTAAGAAATACTTGATTCTTGCTATTTAGGTGTGCTCGGAAGGATAATCTAGTGGGATTATGGTCCAACAGTTTCGCCCACTTCCTGTATTGAATTAGCGAAAGCATACATGAGGATGACAGGGATGAGTATAAAGAAACTCAATTTCAAATGCCATAGGTTCTTAAGACTTTCTCCCTTCGGTATCAGTTATATCTCATTCTTTTCAATCTATTGAACATGGAAACCTTGCGGGGCGCTATTTATGGCTTCCCCCGACCCCCACCACGCATCCGCACCAAGCCACTCCAAGTGATCTGTGTAGGCCTACCACGGTCAGGAACCGAAAGTCTCAGCCGGGCGCTCATCCAACTGGGCTTCAAAACCTACCATGGCTGGGACATAGTCTTCGACGAACCGCCATATGCCCAGGGCTGGGCGCAGCTATCCGAGCGAAAATATTCCGGCATGCAAGGGGCAGGCACGGCCCCAATCAGTCGCGATGAGTTCGATGCCCTGCTGGGGCATTGTGATGCAGTGGTGGACACGGCAGCCGCCATGTTCAGCGTGGAAATGATCCAGGCGTATCCAGAGGCCAAGGTGATTTTGAATACGCGGCAGGACGTAGATGCCTGGCACCGCAGCGCCATGAAGACATTAGTTGCAGAGGGTGAAGACCAGTGGATGGTATGGTTTTTGCACATCTTCACGGCGGACATGTACTGGCTGTGGAGATTGTATTACACGTTCGGCTATCCCGGCATGTTTCGTGGGCGGACGACCAAGGAGGGGCTTACGAAACATGGGAAGCGGGTATATCAGGAGCATGGGTTGATGATTCGAGGGTTGGTGCCGGAGGAGAGGCTTCTGGAATGGGATGTTGAAGATGGATGGGGTCCTTTGTGTGAGGTAAGTCAAGCTTGGGGGTGTTGATGCTTGGAAGAGTGTCACGGTTGACGTTGTGGACTACAGTTTCTGGGCAAAGATATCCCCGATGAGCCGTTCCCAAACACGAACAATCCGGCAGCTTTTCGGAAGCATATCGAAGATCTGGTGCATCCGAGAGCTAAACGGAGTCTGTGTAATTTTGCATGCTGTGCTACTTCAGCGGGAGTGTTGGTAACTGCTATTGTGTTGGGGGTGAAGAAGAGACAACTATGGCAAATGTTGATCTCGGAGATACCGGTAGTTATGGGGCAATGCTTGGAATCATTATCACGTTCCAAGTAGTTAGTTAGGTGCAGGTGCAGGTTAAAAGGGCCTCTCTTATGACTGCGAAGCCAAGAAAAAAAATAGAAAAAAAAGATTAATTCCCCCGAACCAGAATCGAACTGGTGACTTTTCGGTTACAATTATACCCATTACAGCCGAACGCCATGAACCAACTAGACCATCGGGGGTCTTCGATGGAGGAGGAGTCAGGGATTTAACTACATATCCCTTTCGCTGTAACTACACCAACTTGGCATCTAGAGTTACAGCAATTGGGTTATATAGTCGAGTCGTTTAACTATCCTCCCTAGTTATAGCCACAAATCTGAAAACCTTGTGTGCCCATATACAGGATGGCCTGGAGGATTCTCGATTACTACTGTCGATTTTCAGGCGGGCCATGCAATGTTGTTGTACCGAGGTCCTGTTAAAATTTTCTCAGCCACTGCTATATATATCAGATCGCGGATGGATGATGGCGATACCAATGCAGCACCGTCTGCCCGACTGCGCTGCAAAATATGTCAGATGGTGATAATATATCTATGAACAATGCTAGCACCAGTATTTGTGTGCGTTAGTGCAGATACAAGTGAGCTAGGCAGAGAAACTCTCCTATGTACACTTTGAAGGGTAGCAAAGGAAAGAAAGACCGTACTTGAAAGATACCGGGCCGGCTAATTAAATCAAGTTCAGAGCAACATTGCCCCGAGCAATGATTATCTACTTCGAAAAAGCAGGGGAATAATCTACACTAGTACCAGCACCGTCTCTCTTGCTTTTCTATTGTATACGAACGAAAGCGTTCATTCTGAAATGATAAGGAAGTACTGACAATAAAAAGAAAAGATCCTCTCTTGTAAAATGCTATGGCTCGAAAGACTGTGAATTTCCAAGCCCATCACAAGTATCACCATCCACCTCCGACACACCAACAGCAAACCCAAATTGTTAACTCCGTCGGATCCCATTCTGCACCAACGGCTTCATACTAGAAAAGGCATATCTAGCAATGAGCCACTTTCCATTCTTCCTTCTCAAGATGAACAATTCCTGATTCGCATGTGACTCTGACTCCTGGGTGGCAAGTATCGTCTTCGTTCCCTCAGCCGTCGTCCTGGCGAAAGCCCACTCCGGAGACATGATAACGATCTCCTCAATCTGGAAATTGATAACGAGCTGGATGGTTGCAAAGATTCGTGTATATGAGTCGCGTAGAGCCTCTGTCCCTGTACTGGCCGAGAAATGCGGCGGCATGATGACTCCATCTTCTGTGTAAAGGGCAACTGCTTCGTCCACATTCCGGCTTTTCAGAGCTTCGCCGTAAGCATGGAGGAGGGTAGAGATTTCTTCGGTGTCGGTGGAAGGCACTGCAATTGAGTCAGACTTTGCCGTATAAAGGACTTGTATCAATCATGGGTGCACCTACTGATGAGTTGCCGATTCCTGGGGTATCGGGAAAGGGCTTGAAGGCAGAGTTCTTTCGAATGACTGTCTGATGACGCCAGTCAATCAAGTTACAAGTACCCTGATAGCGTTAATGACTGACTGCCTGGCATTATATACAGCCTTTCTGTCCAAGAATGGGTACCCCCACCTATCAAGGTGGGGGTGTGAAATCTCATGAAGTATAGATTCAAGTCTCGCTGCAAGAGCTACCTGGGTCTCTTTGAAAGATGCGCATGGTTGCAGATGATGTGTTAAGCAGGGCAGAAATCATGAATGGGTGTGCTTGGAGATGGTGGAATCTCGGTCATCCTGGGGTCAAGCTACACAGTACCTCCGACCGGTAATCTAGTGCGGGAGTACGTATTACAGTCTCGTTGGTGGTATGTCATATAGCTTTACAACTAAAGTACTCAAAGAGAAGCCTTGCTGATGGGATAGTGTATAGCTGGTATGACACAATAGCTCCAATGATAAGATTCGGCGGGTCTAGTGACAGTGGTATACGGAATATCTGACTGCCACGCGCATGTCGCTCTACCTCACCCGCAAAACTTGGAATGCTGCCCTCAAGAGAAATTTAACAAGTACGCCCGTTAGCGACACAAATGCCGTACGGTACGAATGGTCCAAACTGGGAATTATAAGCTCAGAGCAGCGTCCCACAGAATACCAAGAGTGGGGTGCCTTTGCTTGTTGGCCAGCTAGCGGAAACTCATGTAGAAACTTAACCACAAAACTCAGGTTCAAACAATTACCAGCTCCCAATCTTTCTATGGCGTTACTCCTCTTCTAAGCTTCATCACACGCCACTTGGGCATCCATGGCTCCCACACCGTTCAACAGGGTGTGGTTGCCCAATGTTATCAAATAAAGCATCAAGTCAACGATTCTTGTACAACCTGTTGAAAGCCACATCCGGTAGATCTGCAACTAGAAAGGTAGGAAGAAAGTACTGCATTATCGCGGGTCGTTCAGGAATTCCCCGATTGCTCACCAGTCGGTAAGACCACGGGCTATTTTTAGGCGTCACTATCAACCTCAGCGCATTGTTTCGGATTATCAGCCATGGGGACACACTGGAGCCTTACGAGTAGTCGATATCATTCCCAGGTCCAGGCCCATCACCTTTAGTCTCTAGCTATTGACGTTCAAAAGCGCAAATCTAAAGCCGTCTTTTTTACCGAAAACCCGAAGAACAGCAGCAAACAAGTAATGTATACCACTCTAGAGTACAAATCCCGTCCCGGTTATACTTTCAGTTTACGACGGAATTAGCCTGCTTCTCTCTAGGGACATGGAAGACATCATTTCCTAGGCCACCCTGACCGGGCACAAGTCCATTTGCGTTGGCCTCTAAGACAAGTTTAGTCCATGAGCAGGATGTCGTGTCTTCCGACACTTCGAAAGCCCAACTATCACGGTCCACATTGTCTTCAATGCCATAGGCAAACTTTTATGGTACCTTCGCTTCCCGCTCGGTCGGACTGCCGTGCCGTGGCCAGGTGTTAACTGTCTGTGTTAGGTATAGGATATCAATATCACGCTCGGGTTTGGAATTACTTCGGCCATGAATTCTCTAGAGCGAAAAATCTTTCACAAGAGGCAGGGATGACACTGTCCCAGCGATGCTTTACTTTCCTGAACCCTAATGGCCTTCCTAATTGGACTGGAGGTTTCACTGGGACGGTAACAAGGTTTGAAGCGGCGATGGCTCTTCTTGTCTATTATTACCTTTGTTTGTTCCGTGCTCCCTTCCTCCTGTTACGAACGCAGCTTTCGGGTGATCACTGTTCGCACCAATCCGACCGCCAGAGGGAGCACTGCCTAAATTTAGACTTGGGCAGAGAAAGTGATGAAGCCTTGAAAGCAAATCGTGCGAAAAACCCAGTACCGAAAATTATGTCTTCTGTCCATTTTCCGTCTTTTTTTTTTTTTTTTTTTTTTTTTTTTTTTTTTTTTTTTTTTTTTTTTTTTTTTTTTTTTTTTTTTTTTTTTTTTTTTTTTTTTTTTTGTTTTTGTGAATCAAAGATCCCGCCAGTTTATGTAATGTGTACTGGCCTAGCTTTGTTTTGTGGTGATTGGTAGCATATTCTGCATGGTACTTTCTCAGGGCTCTGAGGGTGTATGTTGAAAGAAGTGGTGTGTGTGTGTGTGTGTGTGTGTGTGTGTGTGTGTGTAAACCAGATCTACGGCTACGGCAGCTTTGCCACGCCTAAGAGCAATTGGCTCCCGCAGAGGATGCTGGTAAGCCCATACCTCGCTCTACAATAAAGGAGACGGACAAAGAACCCTTTCAACCTACCAAAAGACCTGACTCATCTCTACCCCCCTCTTACCTTCTCCTACTGATAACTTCAAATAACTTTTCTCTTCCAAATTTCTGGCCACTTTACCTCCTGGCAGCGGCTCGTTTACCTTCTCACACCATGCCGAAGAAACAGTCAACATCCTCGAAAATGGAAACGATAGCAAAGGTTTGGATCTCCACCCAGTTTGCCCCTGGCCAATCTAACACGTCGGGCTACTATTGCGGTATCTAGAACGATGCTCCAGCTAGCCACCAGTCTACCTCCGGACGCAAAGAAGACAGAGAGCCTCGCGCAAGGACCCGAAGCAGCAGCCCAGTTCGAAGCGAAAAGACGGAATCAACTACATTGTTACCAGGCGTAAAACCGGTATCGGAGATTGTGGAACAAACTCAGGATCCAGAAAAAGAGACATTGACACTGCCGGAAAAGGGCCCAACTCCACAGATCACTGTTGAGGATTTCAATAACAAATACGTGGAAAGGAGCCTCAACTTTTACGATTTACACAGTACCCGAGCCATCGACTATGAGCAGACGTATCCGAGACAGTGGCCAGAAGAGATTCAGCACGCCTTTGGCATGGCTCTTGACTGGGCACGTAATTACGCCGAACGTGAACATGCCAATCTTTCCGTGGAGCAGAAGAGAGACCTTGTCTCTAGCCTTGATGGATACTGCATCCAGAATGACTTCGACACCATCGTATCTAGTCTTCCCCGAAGCTTGCATAATATGTGTCTAACACAATTTGTCTATCTTTTGCTTGTCAAAGAATGCATTTCCAGGTTTTTTACGAATCCTTTCTGGTACCTCGTTCCGGATCCTGAGTGTGGGGGCGATGCGGACGATAAGGGGAAGTTGCCAACAAACGCACCGGTATTTGGAGCCCAGATATTCAATCTTTATGAGAGAATGCGCGAATGTAAGGAAACTTAGGTACCCCTTTCAGATCCTGAGCTTTGCCACTCATAGCTGATCTTTCCATTAGCTGATCCAGCGGCTGCCCAACTTTGGCGCTTATGGACCACTCGTTTTTCTCACCCAGATCACAAATTCGGATATGACATGATCGCTTATCGAGACTCCGTGGCTGACAGAATATGCGAGGAAATCTTGGGTCAAGTGCTAGTAAAATCGCTCCTCAGAAGTACGGATAAAAGTGTTCTGGATAGAGCCCGTATCGACCTGCAAAAGTTCTTCAGGTCAGCCGCTGAACTCTCGGTGAAAATTTCATGCCAACTTCAGTATTTGGAATTTAGATTTCTCGATACCCTGGATCCTGTCTTTCATCACCCTTCGGCGGAGATAGATTTGGCCGAGGATTACGGAGGGGCTACGAAGGAACCTTGTTTTGATGGCCGCCGTATCCTCTTCTTGGAGTTTCCTGCCATGTATCTTTGCGGAGATTCTAGGGATCCCTTGTATAGAGATGTCCAACAGAAAGCTGTTGTCTATGTTGAGGATGTGGTCAGAAATAGTTAGATTAGCTCTTGCTTGACCACTGGTTTATGTTGTTTTCTTAACCAGTCCCGTGGTCGCGGTCTGTTCGGGGTTTCTACTCTTTTTGTTATGTTTCTGTTTACCCGGGGTAGACAAAGGGTGAAGAAAAGTAGAAAATATGTCATATTGGGGCCTACTCGGCCTAGATAGTACTAGTTATTTAATATATGTTACTCAAGAATATGATTGGCAGCATTTTCCTGCACGGACTTAGTATTGCAGCTATTTATAGTGTGGCCTGTAACGGCACCGGGTCTGGCAGATATGCTGGCAACTACCATTGTCCTGTGACAAAGGAAAAGTATAAAGGAGCTATGCAGCTCATCTTTTCACTGCGAGTCCGGTGACATATAATACTGACTGTTTTTCTATCATATCGGCCCTGGATTGAAAAATTTAGGTAAACCTGAATATTGCTCTATTCCTTACCAAAATCTTTGCTGCTTCCCCTTTCCGCATCATCTCAGGCCCCTTCCTTCCTCCATGGCGGGTAAACAGCTGAAAGCCTCTGCCAAGAGCAAGAAGGTAGGTAGGATGAAAAAGTACTTCTATTATGTTCACCTCTTAATTGAAGTCCGGCCACACCAACACACCTTGCTGATATGCTCTCTAGAAAGCCCCAGATTCGCCCCCCTCGACATCCAGACCAAAGAACATGAGAAAGTCCCCAACAAAAGCCAAAAGCTCCAGCCCGGGCCGCAATAAGAATAGAGGTTCAGCTAAACCGTTGACAAACGCTAATCGAGACTCGATTGCTGCAGAGCGAGTTCGGGCCCTGGAGGAAGAAATCAAGACTCTGAAGGAACGATACAAGGCTCTGAAGACCGTCTTCTTCGAGGATAACAACAACATGTACGCCGACCGATACCTCAAGACAGATAATGAAGTAAAGAGACGAGAGGTTCAATGGACGTCATGCGTTCCGCACCAATGGTCGGATGCTATCGACGATGTCTTTATCTCCGCCGAAAACTGGGCAGGCAATCACATCAATGATGACCCTAGTAGGCTCTCCCCTCAGCAGAAGAGGGAGCTTATTTCTCGACTAGACGGTTACTGCGTACAGGATGAGCTTGATGTCATTGCATCCAGCCTCCCCAAAATTCCACGTGACGCTTTTCTAGAAACAATGGTGAAGCTTCTTCTTGTCAAAGAGTGCATTTCCCGATTCTTCACGAATCCCTTTTGGTATCTTGTCCCGAATCCTGGTACTAAAGAGAACCCAAAGATGGATACAACTGGCTTTGGAGCCCAGGTCTTTGCTCTATATGAGAATATTCGCGCCTGTGAGACATCTCCTCTAAAATAAATAGCAGGAAATAATATGTGACTACAGTTGACCCATCTGCTGCCCACCCCTGGAGGTTATGGACGACCCGTTTTTCCAACCCAAGCGACGAGTTCGGCAAAGCTATGGTCGCTCAACGAAAGCGTATTGTCGATAAAATATGTGAAGATTTTTTGGATCAAGACCTGCTGAAGTTCCTTTTGAAGAATTCCGAGGAAACTGGTTTCCATGATGCCCTTGTCCACTTGCAGAAGTGCTTCAACGATGCCGCACAGACCTCTGTGATACTCGCATCGCATCTCAAAAATCTAGAGCTGGAAACACTTAACAGAATAGGTAGCGCGTATTCCTCAGACAAAATGAAGCTGGCTCATTATTATGATTCGGAACGGAGGGAAGACGAACTTGAAGGTAGTCGCATCCTTTTCATTGATTTCCCTGCTGTTTATATTTGTGATGGTCGTAAGGATTCATCTTGCAGGACGCTTGGCCACCCAGCCGTTGTCTATGTTGAGGATAATGATGTGGATGATTCCAACAGCTCTTGACTCACGACTGACAGTGGGACTTTGCCAACCTTTTTCGTTAAATCTTGTGTGGTTCCTTCAATTCATCCTCGCTCGTTTGTTTTACACTTTATTTCTACTCTAATTTGGGTTGCCTCTATTTGTTAGTTGTTACTTCATTAGCATGCCTTTCCCAATCTCTGAGCTCGTGTACTGAATGTAGCAATTCTGGCAGGCCTAATAAGGCGGGTAGCTGGACCTATGCTTCTCACCAATTCTAGAGGGAGAACTTCATCGCCGCGGTCCATAGTGGTCTAGGATGCAATATTTTCTCAAATTTGAATTGAGGCTTTTTTTTTTTTTTTTTTTTTTTTTTTTTTTTTTTTTTTTTTTTTTTTTTTTTTTTTTTTTTTTTTTTTTTTTTTTTTTTTTTTTTTTTTTTT